>NC_056750.1:750088626-750388626 GCF_019279795.1 Protopterus annectens
GGAAGTGGATAAACCAAGCCAACAACTTGACAGCCCGAATGTCTGGGTGAGGCACTCTGGACAGATGAGACAAAACATGTGTATTTGGATCCAGTACTTAAGAAGGGTGTACTAAATGAGATCAAAGGAAGGGGAATCATACCTGTCAAAAGCCATAAAGGGGCAATGAAGATGGTCATGCTCATCCATCAAGATTCCTTTTGTAGAAATTTTGAAATTAGTGGGGTTGATGATACGCGTAAAGAAGGCCGGAGGGCCAATCGTGGATCAGAGCATCTCTCAGTGACTCCCCCTCTGGAGAGATTAGGGCAAAGAACCTGCTGCATTTGGAATTGGAAGGGAAAGAAAAGAGATTGTAGCATGGTTGGTCCCATTGGTGAAAAATCTATTTGCCACTTTTGGGTTCAGAGACTAATCATGAGGAAGTAGGATAGACCTACTCAACCTGACTTCAATACACTGGACCTCCCCAGTACGTGCTTTGCTATTAGAAAGTGACTGGAAGAAATCACCCACTGTCATACTATCATCACTACATGACACAAGAGATAGGAGCATGTTCCCCCTTGTTTGCTGATGTACCAGACCACCAACATATTATCCATCTATATGGAAATCATATTTAGAGACAGGATGTGTTGGAAAGCCTGTATCACTAAGAGGACTGTCCTCCACTCTAAGACATTGATGTGAAGATTGTCCTCTAAAGTAAACTAATTATTTTTTTTTTAACAAGGAAAGGAAGCTATACAATAGATGACAAAAAATTAATCAAAAATAGTGAGAAAAAATTCTATATTAGCAATCAAAAGGTTCACACTTCTAAACCCCAAGCCAACAAAAATCACATCCAGACACAGACTGCCAAATGAGATCTGAGGTAATGCTGGGGTTTGGACAGAATTATGGGTAAGGGGAGGAGGCGGAGCTAAGGATCCAAAGTCTGAAAAGTGGCCACAGTTCAGTTTGAAGGATGGATCCAAGACCCACTGGTTGAGGAATGAACAGAAAAGACAACATCAGATCTTACCATAGCAGTAGATGTTCCCAAAGATCACTGTTGCAGTAGTTTAAGCTGTTTGGGTCCTCCCCCCACCCACCCACTGCCACCAGCCATCTTTTCAAAGCTAAATGGTGCCCTAGACACACTCCTTCTGTCATTAGCTCAAGAGGAGCATGATACAAGGAAATAGAGTGTAAAAGTTTCAGAGCTTTCTTGCCCCAAAAAGGGAGGCAAAGCCCTGAAAGAAAAAAATGCTAGGAAACATAACAAACATGAAACTATATACACAAGGGTATACACATTGACACCTTGGCAATAAAATAAAACACATAACAAGGGGGCTGGAGGGAGGGGATGGTTATTGCAACAGTGCTCTATTAAACAGCTACTGTTATGGCAAGTTTATTACACAACTGTACTATGTTCAATATTACATTACTGTTCCAGTAGCCTTAGTTGTTTGGGTAGACTACCATAACTTAGAAACTAAGAAGGGAGGAGAAAATAAATCAAGAATCAAGGAGCCCACTTAGAATGCTCCTAGCAAATCCTCTTCTGGACCTGGAAAAGGAATCGAAGTTGTAGTGCTTTGTAAATGCATACACTGAGAGCCTGTATACTGTCCCTAGAATACATCTAAGGTCCATCCTCTTCCAGAAAACTACCAAAGGAGCCAAAACCCTAGTGGAAAGGCTCTAACCTTCCCAGGAAATGGCTTATTATGATGAGAGCAGCAAAAAGAAACAGCGTGAGGCAACCATTTTGAAATCATCTGCTTTGACGCTGGTTATCCTCTCCTCTTACTTTATAGGAGACAAACAACTGATCAGCACTCCTGAAGGACTGAGTTTTGTCTAAGTAATATCTGAGTTGTGGGTATCCAGAAAAAGAACTTTTTCTCTCTTGTTTCTGAGGTCAGAAAAAAAGACATGGAGATTAACAGACTGTCTTAAGGCAAACTTTGAGACCAGTTTAGGCATAAAAGAAGGATTTGTTGTCAAAGAAACCCTGTTCCTGTAGTAAATGAGGTAGGACTGAAAATGAGATAGGAAAAAACACTGTTGCCCAGGCCAAAAGGGAGTCAACACTACAATCTTTAGGAGCCCTTCTCGATTTTTAGAAAAAAAAAACTGGAATCACTGGAAAGGGCGGAAAAGTATACAGTAACATTCCAGACCATGGGAATATGAAAGCATCTGTTTTTCAGGCCTTTTTGCAAGGAATTCTGGAACCAAATGTCTTTAGTTGTCTGTTCTGAGAGAAGGCAAATAAATCTGCTTGAGATGTTTCATTGCAGTTGGATCAACTCTTGGAAGACCCCATGGGGTGAAGTTTTCTTTTATGAGATTCTTTTCTGGTCTGGCTTATTCTGTCTGCAAAAAGGTTTTGCTCTGACAGAATACACACAGCCTGAAGAGACCAACTGAGCTGAGCTGCTAACTCCCAGGCTATTACTGCACAGCTCCAAAGGGAATAAGATCCAGTACCCTCCCTGAATCTTTATGTCCTACATTACTGCAGTGTTGTCTGTGAAAAATTATAACTGCCCTGTGGACCAGGGGTGACCTATGGCTTTTAAAGTATTTGTCACTGCTATCATCTCTCTGACATTTATTTGCTTTTGTTTGTTTAGTCTGTACCACAGGCCTTTCACCTTCACGCCTTTGGAAACCACTCCTCATGCAAGGTTTGAAGCATCTGTTGTGATAGACTGGAAAGGAGGTAGAACAGGAAGGGGGAGACCTGGATTGCAAGAGATATTGTTTGCCAACCATAAAACCCTTCTCTTTACAACCCCCAAAATATGCATCTGAAAAACATAAGAGTGTAAAGATGCTATGCTGAGATGATCGGAAGCACCTATGGTATATTTCCATGTGAAGTTTGGCTAGGGGAAATAATAATAATAATAGATGTAATGTATTCCATTACCCCAAGAAATTCCATGGCAGATACCTGGTGATGACAGGGAAAACTCAGGAAGAATCTTTGGAACATCTCTACTTCATCAGTAGGAAAAAAGATCTTGCCATGGCAGAATCTAATAGACAACCTGGAAAATAATTCTTGATGGGGGACAGGGGGTGATGAGAAAAGGTTTCTGTAAATTCACTTGAAAACCCAAACTGAGTAGAAGATTTGAACACTTTCGGAAGACTCTTGACAACTGGAAAAAGGGTGTGCAAGTATAAACCAAAAGTACAAATATGATAACGTGAATATTTTGAAATCTGCAATAACTAATTACTGGAACCAGCACTTTGTGAATACATTTGGAGCAGCAGCTACTCCAAAGAGTAAGACAGAGACTGATAACATGAGCCATATACAGAAAATCTTAAGAAATGTCTGAACGGTTTGGCAATGTGAATGTTATGGTAAACACCACATTTAAATCAAACTTTACAATGAAGGCTAGTAAAGAGATTACAGGGCTAACATTTTGAACTTTAGGAACCTGACAGATAGAGTTAGAAAGGACAAATCCAGCACAGATGTCCAAGTTCCTTCTCTCTTTGGCACCAGGAAAATCCATAAATAAAACCCTTTGCTTATCTGGCAGGCAAGTCTTGTATGTTTTACTTTTTGCAAAAAAAAAAAAAGAAGTGATGTACTCACCATAACATTCCATCTCAGTAGATGTCCTTCATATGTCTTCAACCTGTGGATATACGGATCCGTATCGAACCCAAGACAGCAGCTTCACCAGCATCTGATCTGAGCTCCAAGTTCCTCCCCTTACCCATAATACCCCTCCATCTCCTTCCTTCCCTCAGATCGAGTTTGCTGCACCATCAACCTAAGCCCAACCCAATTAGACCTTATCACAACAGGTTATATACAAACCTAACAAGTATGAACAGGAGAGCCGCAGAGGTGCTCTCTCCCACCTACCAGAGTAATAAACAATGACAAGGTCAGGGGGCAGGAGGGAGGGGTAGTTGAAGACAAATGAAGTACAACTACTAAGATGGAATGTTATGGTGAGTACATAACATTTTTATCAGAAGTAGATTACTTAATTTGCTCTTCCACCTATGGCACACATTCCCTAGCTGCTAAACACCTGGGTGGCCCTCATGGAAGGATATTCTGGAGCACCGCAGAGCCAAAGGATGCTCTCCCTCTAGATATCATGTCCAGTTTATAGTGAGAAATGAAGCTATGAGATAAGGACCAAGTAGCCACAGAACAAATATCATCCAGATACACCCTAGACCAAAAAGCTGCTGAGGTAGCCATGGATCTGGTAGAATGTGCTTTTACTTGACCTGGAGGTGACATACCCTTCTCTTTGTATACCTGAAGGATACAACGAGAGATCCATCGAGCCAAAGTTACCTTGGAGATTGGTTTGCCCAGGAAGGGTTTAGAGTAAGACACAAATAACTGGTTGGACTTGTGAAAGGTCTTAGTTCTGTGTAAGTAAAATCTCAGTTGTCTATGTACATCTAACAAGCGCAATTTATATTCACCCCTGTTCTGAAAATTTGGGAAAAACACAGATAAATTAATCATCTGGTTGATATTAGTCTCAGAAGCCACCTTGGGGAGAAAGGATGGATTCGTACGAAGTGACACCCTGTCCTTATGGAAGACATATATGGAGCTTTGATAGACAATGCTTAAAGTTCTGAAACCCTCTTAGCCGAGGTGATAGCTACTAAGAAGGCTGTTTTCCAAGACAAATATTTTAGGTCTATTGATGCAGCTGGCTCAAAGGGAGGAGCAGCCAGAGCCTGTAAAACCAAAGTCAGGTCCCAAGGAGGGGTAGGATCCTTCACCGGGGGTCTTAAAAGAAAGGTACCCTAAATAAAGGTTTTACAAAGTTTAGAGGATGCTAAAGAAACCATGCTGTCCCCAATATGAAAGTTAAAAATTGGCAGCCAAATGAACTTTCACGGTAGAATAGCTAGCTCCTTGATGAAATATATATGCCAAGAATTCCAACACTGCCGGTTCGGGAGCTGTGAAAGGGTCCAGATCCCTTTGAGAAGCCCAGATGGAAAAACACTTCTATTTACTGCAGTAAAGCTTCCTGGTAGACGATTTGTGAGCTGCCACCAGAATAGTCTTGACCTGAGAGGATAAACCTGGAGTCCTAGCTATCACGGGAACTGGAGCAGCCAAGCAGTGAGCTTTAGACTATCCAGGTTTGGATGAGGAACCACCGAGGGTGAGAGATGAGCTCCGGAATCAGATCTAAGATCCATGGAGGAGCCAGAAGATGAGACCAGTGGAAGGGAAACCATAATTGGCAAGGCCTAAACAGGGCAATGAGGATCACTTTGCTCCCCAGCCTGAAAGCCTTCTGGAAGAATTTCAAAATAAGAAGTAACTGGGTGTAAGCATAGAGAAGACCAGGAGGCCAAACATGAACTAGAGTGTCGCTGGGGGACTCCCCCTGTGGTGGGTTTAGAGCGAAGAACTCGCTGCACTTCATGTTGGAAGGAGATATGAAGAGATCGCAGCAAGGCCAACCCCACTCGAGGAAGATCTTCTCCGCTACCAAAGGATTCAGAGACCACTCGTAAGGCATCAGAATAGTCCTGCTCAGTTTGTCTGCCAGTATGTTGGACCATCCCGTAATGTGCGTTGCTACCAGAAACCAGCTGGTGGAGATCGCCCATTCACACAGTTTCATGGCCTCGCAACAAAGGGGATAAGATCTGGTCCCTCCCTGGTTGTTGATGTACCAGACTACCAACATGTTGTCTGACTAAACTGCAATAGTTCCCAGAAGGAGAAAAGCATGAAGGGCCTGCAATGCTAAAAGGACCGCCCTCACCTCTAGGACGTTGATATGCAACTTGGTCTTGTTCAGGGACCATGTGCCTTGGACTGTCCTTCCCGTGCAATGCCCTCTCCCCCCAGTTGGGAGGCATCCGTAGTCACCGTGGCTTGGGGAGGGGCTGCAATAAATAAACGTCCCTCGTCCAGTTCCGAGGAGTCCATCCACCAGAGGAGGGACTCCCTGCCAGCCCTGCTGATGCGTATTGGATGCGTCAATGGTAGATCTAACCATGACCATTGGACCAGTAATGTCCACTGTAGAACCCGCATATGTAGATGAGCACAAGGAAGAAGGGTAATTGTGGCTGCCATGGAACCAAGAGCTCATAGTACCATCTCTGTGGACTGGAGGTGTGAGTGAATGATCAAGGACACATGGAGTAGTACGCTCTGAATTCTCTCCGGGGTTAGAAAAAAATTGTCTATCCTTGCTCCAATGTACTCTAGAACCTGGACTGGGATCAGAGAAGATTTTGCTGTGTTGATAGTGATTCACAGGTGGCCTGACAGCTTCAAAAAGTAGTCTCTGGCTTGACAAAGTAGATGCTTGGTGGGAGCAACAAGGAGCCAATCATCCAGGTATGGGAAGACCTGTATTCCCTGAAGCCTCAGGTGAGCCGCTACAACTGCCATGACCTTGGTGAACACCCTGGAGGCTGTAGTGAGACCGAAGGGTAGGGCTCAAAACTGATCATTATTGGCACCTAGCCAGAAGTGGAGGAACCTACTGGAGCATCTGTGAATCTTTATATGGTAGTACGCATCCTAAAGATCTATCGAGCACATCCAGTCTTTCTCCTGCAGGTAAGGCACGATGGATTGCAATGTGACCATCCGAAAAAAAAGTTATGTATTTACCATAACGTTCTATCTGAGTAGTTAAACTTAATTTATCATCAGCTTGTGGGCTTCGGATCCGGACCGGATCCGATACGGCAGTTTCACCAGCATCAGATCTGAGCTCCAAGCTCCTCCCCTTACCCATAACACCACTGCATCTCCTTCCTTCCCTCAGATCGAGTTTGCCACCCAACACATGAGCCCGATCAGCAAAACCTGACCCACATGTAAAGACAAGAGGGCCGCAAGGGTACTATCTCTTAGTCACTCAATTGAAAGAACCCAATAACAAGACCAGGGGGAAGGAAGGAGAGATGGTTGATGACAAATTAAGTCTAACTACTCAGATGGAACATTATGGTAAGTACATAACTTCTTTATCTGAAGTAGTTAACTTTGTTTGGTCATCAACCTGTGGGACCGAGTCCCTAGCTACCATAACCTTGGGAGGCCCTCATGGAAGGATATTTCAGAGTACCGCGGAGCCAAAGGATGCTCTCCCTCTGGAAACCATGTCCAATTTATAATGAGAAATGAAAGTATGAGATGAGGACCAAGTAGCCGCTGAACAAATATTGTCCAAGGATACTCTGGACCAAAAAGCAGTGGACGTAGACATAGACCTGATAGAATGAGCATGGACCCTCCCCAGAATAGGCATACCTTTATCTTTGTAAACTTGCAGAATGCAAAGGGAAATCTGTACATCTAACAAATGTAGTTTATGTTCCCCCCATTCTGAAAATTTGGGAAAAAGACAAGTAGATTGATTGATTGATTGATATTTGATTCTGAAGCCACTTTAGGCAAAAAGGAAGGGTTAGTCCGAAGTGAGACCCTGTCTTTATGAAAAATCATATAAGGAGGTTTAACAGATAATGCTTGAAGATTTGACACTCTCCTAGCCGAGGTGATAGTCATTAGGAAAGCCGTTTTCCAAGACAAAAAGTTCAAGTCCACAGAGGCAGCCGGCTCGAAGGGTGGAGCAACTAACTCCTGTAAAACTAAGGTAAGGACCCAAGGAGGAGTAGGGTCTTTAACCGGAGGCCTTAAAAGAAAGGTACCTTTAATAAAGGTTTTGCAGAGTCTGGAGGAAGCTAAAGACCCCATGTTTTCACCTACATGAAAATTAGAAATGGCAGCCAGTTGAACTTTCGCCATAGTAAGAGCTGGCACCCTGCTGGAAAATGTGTGCTAAAAATTCAAGAACCGCTGGCACTGGAGCCGTAAATGGATCTAAATCCCTCTGAGAAGCCCAGACAGAAAAACGCTTCCATTTACTATGGTAAACTTTTCTGGTAGACGACTTATGACCTGCCACCAGAATAGATCTAACAGGGGAAGAAAGTCCGGGAGTCCTGGCAATCAATGGAACTGGAGCAGCCAAACCGAGAGCTTAAGACTGCCCAGGTCTGGAAGGGGAATCCCCTATAAGTGTGAAATAAGATCCGGGATGGGATCCAAGATCCAAGGAGGAGCTACCAGACGAGACCACAGACAGGGAAACCAAATTTGGCGAGGCCAGAATGGGGCAATGAGAATAACTCTGCTCCCCAACCGACGAGCCTTCTGTAAAAACTTTGTCATGAGAGGTAACGGAGGGTATGCATAAAGAAGACCGGGTGGGGATTCCCTCTAGGGGGGGATCAAAGCAAAGAACTTGCTGCACTTCGCGTTGGAAGGAGATGCAAAGAAATCGCAGCAAGGCCGACCCCACTCGAGGAAGATATGCTCCTCTACATAAGGATTCAAAGACCACTCATAAGGCATTAGGATAGTCCTGCTCAATTTGTCCACCAGTATGTTGGACAGACCCAGAATGTGCATTGCTATCAGAAAACAGTTGGTGGAGATCACCCATTCCCACACTCTCAAGGCCTCTTGACAAAGGGGGTAGGACCCGGTTCCTCCTTGTTTGTTGATGTACCAGACCACTGACGTATTGTCTGTCTGAATCGCAATAGTTCCCAGAGGAAGAAAGGCATGAAGGGCCTGCACTGCTAATAAGACCACCCTCATCTCTAGAACATTGATATGCATATTGGTCTTGTTCAGGGACCACGTGCCTTGGACTGTCCTGCCCGAGCAATGCCCCGCCAGTCAGGAGGCGCCTGTGGTCACCGTGGCTTGGGGAGGGGCTACAGCAAAGGACCGTCCCTGTACTGTCTCCAGAGACTGTAGCCACCAGAGAAGGGACTTCCTGCATGCCTTGCTTATGTGAATCAGACATGTCAATGGCCGATCCAATAAGGACCACTGGACTGCCAACGTCCACTGCAAAACCCGCATGTGAAGACAAGCAGAAGGAAGAAGAGTGATAGTGGCTGCCATGGATCCTAGGGCTCTTAACACCACTTCGGCTGGGGGAAAGGGATACTGAAGGATCCCAAGAACATGAAGATTTATGCTTCAAATGGCAAGGTGTCTATTCTCGCCCCCATGTAGTCCAGGACCTGAACAGGTTCTAGAAAGGACTTGGCTATATTTACTGTGATGCCCACCAAGTCTGACAACTTCCGGAAATAATTCCTGGCTTGACAAAATAGATGCCCGGTGGGAGTGGCAAGGAGCCAATCGTCCAGGTATGGATAGACCTGTATGTCCTAAAGCCTGAGGTGAGACGCTACTGCTGCCATGACCTTGGTGAACACCCTGGGGCTGTGGTGAGACCGAAGGGTAGGGCCCTGAACTGGTAGTGACTGGCCCCTAGCTGAAAGTGGAGGAACCTCCTGGTATGTCTGTGCATCTTTATATGGTTGCACACATCCAGGTGGTCTAATGAGCACATCAAGCCATTTTCCTGCAGATAAGGCAGGATGGATTGCAGAGTGACCATCCGGAACTTTTCTTTGGCAACTGACAGGTCTAGAGTTGAAAGATCAAGAATCGGCCTTAATCCCCCATCTTTTTTAGCATCAAAAGGAAACTGGAATAAATGTCTGATCCGGACTGATCTGGGGGGGCTGGATGGCCCATTTGGTTAGCAGCTTTTCTACTTCGAGCGCTACTGCCTCCCTTTGCAAGGGTGAAACGTCCAGGAGGTGCTTTGGGGGAAAGGGATGTGTCACAAAATGAATTGTGTGACCTCTGGATATTATTTGGAGCACCCAACGGTATGTTGACATGGACTCCCACGCCGTCAGGTGCATCGAAAAGCAGCCCCGACTGCCTCCAGAGCAGAGCAGTTGGGCATCCCTCAGGAGTGCTGCGTGGGTTTGACCAAGAACCGTTCTCGAGACCCAAAGTTCTTCGGACCCCCCCCCCACCTCTGGGATGGCTTCTGTCTTGTCCCCCTCTGTCTCTAGGGGAAAAGGAATCCTGAGTGTCCTGGGAATACTGAGACTTCCAAAACCACATCTTCTTTTGCCGCCTCTGATTTCAGGAAAATGATCTTTGAGGGTTAGAAAAGCGGATCCCGATAGAAGACAGTGTCTTCCCATCCTTCTCACTCTGGACAAGTGTGTCACGAACCATCCTCCCAAATAAGGAAGAGCTATCATAGGGAGCATTTGCAAAAGATGCCTTGAAGGGCTCAGCGAAATTACATAGCTGAAGCCAGGCATGTCGCCTCATGGCAACGCCAGACTCGGCTGCCCATGCCGCTCCTTCGGTGGCATGAGAAAGGAGGCACATGGACGTGTTGGTAACTGCTTTCAAAGTGGCCATTCACATAGAGAATGTCCATTTATCCTGTGGCAGCATGGACTTTGGGGGAGACTCAGTGTACTCTTTTATCAGGTCACGCTGAAGTCTGGTAACATGGGCCAAATAATTTAGCGCCCTTATACAAAAGGTGGCTGAAGCATAAGTCTGCTTTCCCAGACGGTCCATCGTCCTGGACTCTAGGTCTGAAGGATGGACCGTAGAACTCTCCTGAGCTAGTTGCATCTGCCACCATGGCATCCACTGGGGACCCCTTGTTCTAGATTGGTCTATCTACTGGGGGGGGGTTCAAAATTTTATCTGGATGTTTTGGAATTGGCTTCACGGTATCCAGCTCTTTCCATGCTCTGGTTGTAACGAGGTCCACCAGGGGGTCCGTGGGGGGGGGGGGATACACCCAAGAAGTAGATGGGCCCATGTCGAATGCCTCTAGAAACACCGACTCGTCTGAGGAAGGCTTGGGGCTGGACCAACCCTCCCCCACTGGAGCAGGATTTCCATGATGTCTCTAAAGGAGACATCCTCGGTGGGTGATCTTGAGGAGCCTTCCCCTTCCTCTAAGTTGGTATCCTCCATGAGGGATTCAGGGGAGTCCAAGTGCTTTCTTTTGCACTTGCATTTGTGAGGAACCTCTTCGGTGGGACTCTCCAGAGAGGACTCATGAACAGCTTGTGGTTCCTCGAGGGGAACAGTCTGGGGCATGTCGAGCATGGGCTGTCCCTGCATGGGCAGGATGGCAGAAGACACACCCAGAAGAGACAGGGTTGAGGGGGACTCTGAGGAGATGGTCAGGGGCCTCGATCCATTAGAGAGAACCCTCCCCACCATGTTGAATGCCAAGGGGGGGGGGCTCCTGAACCACTGAAAGAGAGGATTCTCTCCTTGGATCTGACACGGGGAATCGGAGCCAAGCCCGAAGGCGCCGAGACCCTGAGGGGTAGGCAGTGACCCGACAAAGTTGGAGTCAAAGGAGAAAAGCCCAACCCCTCAGATCCGACGCCCAGGCTACGGGTTCGAGAGCTCGGATCCAACCCGGTTGGACCTGACATGTTCAAGGAAACTGCCGGCATCAAGGTAGACGGTACCATTGGAGAGGACCCCCTGAGTCTGGAACTTCTTGGATCCAGGGACTCCGATACCGGAAAATGGATCAGAGAAGGAGAAATTGGGGCAAATAATGGTAGTGAGCTCAGCCCTCCAGAGGGAGACGGTGCCAGCAAGACCCCCATCTGAAGCTGGGTGCGAATAAACCGTTGCATCATCCTGTCCATGTCGGCTTCAGATAAACTCCTAGTCGACCATGAAGAAGCCACCAACGCCGACCGGGAAGTACGGTGAACGGAGGCTGAACCTCCTCTAGCTCCGGGGAGAACCTCGGAGAATGGAGCCGAGGGGAAGTCAGCCTGGTAATGGCAGGTACCTTGGGAGGAGGACTTGAGGGATCAGAGCATTCTGGGACTCTCTTCCTTCCCTTTTCTCTCTCTTTCTCTTTATGTCTGTCTTTCCTAGACTCCCTTTCCCCAGGTCTGTGGTCAGGATTGTGAGGGGTTCATAGGTTCATAGGTTTATACTAAGCTATCTGCCCTAGGGCATTTATAAGCCTAGCCGAAATGTGTTTGGCTTTCTCCACCCTTATAATTTAACTTCTAGAGCCTCTGTCCAATAGCGCCACTGGAGTGATCCCAAGTGCAAACTTATGGTTTGCCATCCACTCATCAAGATTTCTCTTGAAGAGGGCCAGCGAGGGGGCTTTGTCTTATGTGAATTGGGATTTTATTCCAGAGTGTGGGAAGCCTTTGGGATATGAATCTATCCCTCCAGCATGTCCTATTTATTGCTGTGCTGAGGTTTAAGTCCGAGGAGCGTGTGGCTCTAATGGATTTGTTTTTTTTAAAGGTGGAGCATGTCCATTAATTCTGGGTTGGACATGGCTTTGTAAGTCAGGCAGAGGTCGCCTCTGAGCAGACGGTAAGCAACTGAGTAGAGCAGTAGTTTCTTTAGCCTAGTTGCATAGGGCAACTGTTTGAGGCCCATGATCCTTTTGGTAAGGAACTTTTGGGCTCTCTCCAGCTGCTGCAGGTGCCGGGTAAGGTACATCCCAAATGGGGCATTGTACTCAATTATGGGAGGGGAGGACACAATAGTTGTCGTAGAAGCGTTCACAGCCGAGACCGCAGACACAGTCACAACAGAAGACAAGGAGGCGACCGCCTACATAGAGGGGAGAAGCTCCTTCAAAATCAACTTTGCCCTGCGGTGTTTCAGGGCCCTGGGGTTAAATCCCGTGCATATGGAGCAGTCGGTGGATAAGTGAGCTGCCCACAAACAAACAACACACAGAGTGTAGCCATCCACAGGTGACAGCTTATGGCCACACTCACTGCATTTTCTAAAGATCAACCTTTGTTGATCTGTCATAATCAAGCCAAATAGGTACAAGGTACCAAAGGCTGACAACCCAACCCCAAAACTCTCACACACACACAGACACACACACACACACACACACACACACACACACACACACACACACACACAGAAATACAAGGCAGGAAAGTGGAAGAGGGCCTGCACTAACTACACTACCCAAATTCTACTTTTCTACTTTTTTTTTCTTTTGTCTAACGAAGAACACAAAGGTGAGGTAAGGAAAAAAGGGTCAAAGTATACCCAAAAAACTCTACACACACACACACACATGAAAAATACCCCGAAAACTCTCCTACCAACCTGGAGCTCAAGGGATCACATTGTAGGTGAAGCTGCAACAAACAAGATCTGAGGGAAGGCAGGAGATGCAGTGGTGTTATGGGTAAGGGGAGGAGCTTGGAGCTCTGATCTGATGCTGGTGAAACAGCCATCTCGAATCTGGTCCAGATCCAAAGCCCACAGGTTGAAGACCAAATGAAGTTAACTACTTCAGATCTTCTCTTTGGTAACTGACAGGTTGAGGGTGGAAAGATCTAGAATAGGCCTTAGGTCCCCCGCCTTTTTTGGCACCAAAAAGAACCTGGAGTAGATGCCCGATTCGGATTGGTCATGGGGGACAGGTTGGATGACTTGTTTCTTTAGCAGCTTGTCTATTTCGAGCACTGCTACTTCCCTTTGCGTGGGTGGTACATCTGGGAGGTGTTTTGGTGGAAGAGGAGATTCCACAAAGGAGATAAAATAGCCTCTGGATATGATCTGAAACACCCAATGGTCTGTTGATATGGACTCCCATGTTGTTAGGTGCAAAGAAAGAAGACCCCCGACTGCCTCCAGAGCAGAGCAGTCGGGCAACCCCTCAGGGCTGCTATGTGGGCCTGTCTAAAAACGGTTCTCAAGACCCCTCACTCCTCGGACCCCCTACGCCTTTGGGCTTGCGTCTATCATAACCCAATCTGCCTCTGGGAAGATGAGTCCTCAGTGTCCTGAGAATACTGAGATTTCTGGAACCACATCTTCTTTTGCCCTCGTTGATTCCTGGAGAAGGATCTTTGAGGACTATGGAAGAGGATCCTGATGGCAGACAATGTCTTCCCATCCTTTTCGCTCTGGAACGTCTCGCAAACTGTCTTCCCAAACAATGAAGAACCATCATAAGGGGCATTTGCAAAAGATACCTTAAAGGGCTCTGTGAACTGACACAGCTTGAGCCAAGCATGACCCCTGATGGCAACGCCAGACCTGGCCGCCTTTGCCGCTCCTTCCGTGGCATGCAAAAGGAGGCGCATGGACGTGTTAGATACCAATTTTAGATTGGTCATCAGCGTGGAGAATGTGCACTTATCCTCTGGCGACATGGACTCCAGGGATGACTCAGATAGCTCTTTGACAAGGTCTCGCTGCAGTCGGGTAACGTGTGCCAAATAATTCAGCACTCTTATGGAAAAGGTGGCTGAAGCATACACCCGCTTCCCTAGGCAATCCATCATCCTGGACTCTCGGTTGGAGGGATGGACCATAGAACTTTCTTGAGCTAGTTCTTTCTTGGTGGCGGCTGCTACCACCATAGCGTCTGCAGGGGACCCTTTGTTCCAACTAGGTCTATCCAACGGGGGACTTAGGATCTTGTCTGGGTGCTTGGGAAATGGCTTGATGGTGTCCGGTTCCTTCCATGCCCAGGTGGTGACAAGGTCCAGTAATAGATCTGCGGGAGGGGACACCCAAGAAGTAGATGGGCCCATGCTGAAGGCTTCCAGAAACACTAACGCTTCCGAGGTAGGCTTGGGGGCGGACCCCCCCCCCCCCCCGTTGGCGCAGGATTTCCATGAGACATCATCAGGGGTGATCTAGTGGAGCCTTCCTCTTCCTTCAAGAGACATCCAGGTACCTCCTTTTGCACATCCATTTGCCAGGAGCCTCTTCGGTGGGACTCTCCTGAGTGGACTTGCAAACTGTCTGTTGTTCCACAAGGGGAACTGGCTGGGACACATCAGGCATGGGCTGTCCCTGAGTGGACAAAATAGCCGAGGTTGCATCCAGAGCCAAGGGAGCTGAGGTGGAATCTGAGGAAATAGTCAGGGGTCTCAACCCACTCGAGAGGACCCTTTCCACCACATCAAATGCCGAAGGAGAACGAGTCGCCTGGGCCACCAGTAACGAAGCTACACTCCATGGACCCGACAGGGGAATCGGAGCTGAGCCCGCAGGTGCCGAGACACCGAAGAGGGGACCATGACCTAACACAGTCAGAGCCAATGGGAACCTCACCTCAGATCCGATTCCCAAACTATGGCTCTGAGAGCTGCTTGGGTCCGAACTAGTCAGATTTGACATGCACAAGGCAATGGCTGGCTTCGAGGCACAAGGTACCATCGGCGCTCACCCCTCTGACTCCGGGACCTCTCGGATCCGAAAACTTTGATACCGGAGGTTGGATCGGAGAAGGAGTTACTGGGGTGAAAAAGTGAAGCAAGCTCCCCACTCCAGAGGGAGAGGGGGCTGACTAGACTCCCATCTAGATCTGGGTGCGAATAAATCTTGTCATCATTTTGTCCATCTCCGTTTCACTTAAACTTCTGGTGGAGCACGACGAAGAAGCCACTGATGCTGACCTCAAAGGTTGGTGTACTGATGCCCTGAAAGAAGGTCTAGTCTCCTCCACCTCTGGCGAGAACCTTGGCGACTAGAGCCGGGGAGTACTAGACCTGGAAACAGCCTTAGGTTTCTGTGAAGGACTCGACGGACCCAACCGATCCAGGGATCACTTCCTTGCTATGTCCTTCTACATTCTTAATAGTTCCCCTTCCACAGGCCTCTGAACAGGAGGATGAGTACTGGCCTGGGAGGAGGAAGAGGTGGATGAAGTAGTAGCAGTCACTGCAGTGACTGCAGTAGTTGAGGGGAGAGCCGCCCCCGAAGCAGAAAAAAGTCCCTTCATCTTGCGATCTTTTAAGGCATTCGGGTCAAAACCCGCGCAAACAGAACAGTCAGTAGAGAGATGAGGGACTCCTAAGCATACCACGCACAGAGTGTGGCCATCTGCCGGGGACAGCTTGTGGCCACACTCTGAGTACTTCCTAAAGACAGGCTTATTCTGCTCAGCCATGTCCAAAAAGAAACCAACGGTTCTCACAGACTCAAATACACACAAACACTACTAAGCAAGACACTAACTAACTTTTTTTTTTTTTTTTTTTTTACACGACGCAACGCGAGGAAGGGGAGGTAAAGGAAAGGGAAACCCTGACCTCACACTAGAAGAAAAAAAGTTCACTCTTACCCAAAAATCCTAAAAAAACGCTATTGAAACAAGCACCACAGCTGGAGCTGCAAGACCACGATGCTAGGCTAAGCCATGGCAAACGAGATCTGAGGGAAGAAAGGAGATAGAGGGGTATTATGAATAAGGGGAGGAGCTTGCAGCTCAGATCAGATGCTGATGAAGCTGCCGTCTCGGATCCGATACGGATACGTATACCCACAGGATGAAGAGCAAATGAAGTAAGCTACTTCAGATCATTTGTTGCAGAACTTAATGGAAAAAAGGTAAACTTGGATTAATGAACAGGGAGGAATCCCCTGGAAATGAGGGAGGGAATGCTATTGCTAAGTGCATCCCCCACTTAATTACTTTTAGAACCCATACGTCCGAAATTATCTGGTGCCAAAAGAAGGAAAATCATGACTCAGAGAAACACGGATAGATTGCCAGGGTGGGAATGAGAGGGAGTCTGAAGAAGTAAATAGTCATTCTGAGTTAGCGGACTGTCTTTGGTTTTGAGAGGCTTTCCCTTTCTTTTTTGAGACTCCTTGTTATTGTTTTTTTTTAATTCTGTTTGGAAGAAATTAGCTTATAATATATTTGGCTTATATTATTATTTCTCTGTCTTATTCTTTGGACTATCTACTGAAGGAAAATTCTTATTTGCCTAAAAAGGGAGGTTGAAAGATTCAGATCACTGTCCTGAATAAACTTTCCTCTCTCATCACCCTTCTTAAAGACCTCAGCTGCAGAAGAGCCAAACAGACCTTCCTTGTCCAGCAAATAACTTAAAATTTCAGATGTAACATCTTCAGGAAGATTTTCAGAATGCAGCCAAACAAATCTTATCATGACTGACCCAGAAGCAGAAGCTCTGGATGCAGTATCAGCAGCATCATAGGAACACTTTAAAGCATGTTTACACAAGAAGCAAATATGGAAGAGGCATTCAATGATTTCTTTTCAACTCAGAAATTTAACAGTTAACTTTTTGTATGTTTTCAAAGGACAGAAGTAAAAACTTTAATATATGAGCTTGCGCCTCTAAGTTTAAAATTCTGAAGGTTAAAGTGACAGAAGAATACACATTCTTCACAAATTTCTCAAAAACATTCCCATTTCTATTAAGAGGGGATGGGATTAACAAAATCAACTTGTTTAGCAGAAGTAGTTTTGGGTGGGGATATCACTGCATGATCTATTTTGGGCTAATAAACAAGTATTTATGAGTCTGATATGTCCTATATACCCTGTAAGACTTTCTAGGAACATGAAGTTGACAGTCAAGTAAACTATAAGCTGTGAGGAAAAACATTCTCTAAAAAAATAACAACTACAGAATTGAGAACATCCAATTGGGAAAAATCATAACCTCAGAACAGGTTCCACAGATTATGGAGACCCCCACGCCTTTTGACTGACTACACCCAGGAGTCTGTCGAAAGGTGGAGACACCCAAGATGTGGAGGGTCGAGATCCGAATGCCTCCAGGTATACGGACTCATCTACAGAAGGGGAAAGGGTCTTCCAACCACCTCACTGTTTCGAGATCTTTAGGATGTTTGAAAAAGAGACATCCTCGGAGGGTGTTCGTGGGGACCCTTCTGAATGCTCTAAGTCCGTATCTGATGTGACAGACTCAGGGGAGAACAAATGCTTCCTCTTACAAGTTCTTTTCCGAGGGACCTCCTCCGAGGGGTACTCTGGGGAGGTTTCAGAAGAGAGGGGATCGCCCATTGGGACATCCTGGGGCATTGGTTCTCTACGCTTGGGCTGGAGGGGTGATACTGAGGATGAGACCGGTCCTTTAGGGGAAAGAGTAGCTGGAGCCAAGGGTAGAGCAGTCTAAAAAACAACCACAGTCCCCTCCAAGAACTATGAAGCACAACGACACAGGAATTCTCCTCAATAAAAATAAACCAGGCAAGAGCACAGCTATGGCTATAATTCTTTATTCCACTTCACATTCTGGTACCTTGCCTCATCAGCCTTCCAAGGAGACAGCATGCTCCTCATCACCTCAAAGGCACTGCAGTCCCGGCCCAAGAGAGCCTCCGGCTCCGAGGAACCCAGAGATCCCTCCCTTGCCAAGGAGGATGGTTCAGAGGTTGATGTGGGTGCTGAATTCACCTGCGCCGAGGCACCGAGAAGAAGAATCTGATCCAAAAAGGGTCCAACCTGACTCTCCTCCCCGGACCTGACGAGGGGGTGTGGGCTCCCAGACCCCTTGATAGAAGACAGCATTGACGAGGTTGGAGCAGAAGTCGGGGCCGATATACCAGTAGTGGACCCAACAGTTCCACCTCATGGACTTCCAGGGACTCCGGCTCCAAGCTCGTCCAAGTCGGAGGAGGAATAGTTGACAAAACAGGCACAGTAGACGTATCCACTTCCATCTGGGCTGGGCTTGTGAGAATTTTGGCTAAGGCTGGTGTACACAGCAACCTCTTGACCACCCGCTCCACTTCATCATTCAAGAGGGTCCTGGATGATCGAGAGGAAATAGTGGACGATTTATGGCTACCAGACACCGATTGCAACAGGGGTGACTGGGGCACTGAGTAGACCGGTTCCAAAGTCGGGGACCGGCTCCTTTTGTGACTCCAAGTCGACTCCGATAAAACTGGTGGAGGCGATGAAGCTGTCGTCTTTTCAGGCCCGATAGCCTTTGGATTCGAAGATGCATGCTTGGAGTTCTTAGCCAGCTCGGACACCAGAGCCGAGGAAGCAGATATTTTTGAAGACTTTTCAGAAGAGGGAGACTGAGAAGATTTTGAAGGCTGATTCCCCTCTACCACCACATCTAAAGGACCTTTAAGCAGATCCCTCACAATAAGTTTGTTCCTGCATTCCTGCAGGACCCTAGAACTGAATCCATGGCAGATCAAGCAGGAGTCCTGCAAATGAAAGGCATGAAAACAGTAAACACAGCTAGTCTGCCCATCAGTCAGAGAATCTTCTGTGTGCCCAAGTCACACTTTTTGAAGCCAGACTGTTTGGCTTCTTTAACTTTCTCACCAAACTCTTTAGACATTTTAGCAGTAATAAAGAGCAAATACTGTCACCCCACTAACATCACTGCAGACACAGCAAAAAGAAACTTAACGCTAAACAAGTTTAACTACTTTTTTTTTTAGAACAGCTAGAGAAGAAAGTCTCTAACTTAATGATGATCTCCTCTAGCCAGAGGAGACGTCTCTAACTAAAACGACGACCCTCAGTAAAAGGGGACTGCAAAAAAGGGAAGGGGAGCCCTCTAATTTAAACGGGCTAACACAACAAAGGCAAAAAATGAACCCACTAATTTAAATGGATTCAATGAGGATAAAATTAAAGTTTAACAAGGTAGGGATATAAATACGGGCCTGCGAGGGAAACAATGGCCCACACAACAAGAAAAAAAACACAAAAAGCGGTAACACAGAGTCTAACTATTAATTCACACACACAAAAACTCCTCTATGAGGATAAGGGAAAGGTTTTAAACGGTTTACAATCCTACGTAGAAAAATAGGCCAAAAAGTAAAAAATACTAAAACTTAGCCTGAGCTAGTGAAACGCAATCTCGATTCAGCAAAGCGGCAAACGAGATCTGGGGAACTCTCGCCAGGCATCATGGGATAGGGTATAGCCTCGAGCCAGTGGAAACTCTCGAGCTTTAGTATTAGGCCAAGCCGGAACCGATACTCAGTTCCGAACTCAACCGTCAAGAATGAAGGCGAGATGGGACAACATAACATCAAGTATTTATGAGTCTGATGTGTCCTATATAACCTGTAAGACTTTCTAGGAACATGAAGTTGACTGTCAGGTAAACTATAGGCTGTGACAAAAAAACATTCTCTAAAATAGATAACAACTACAGACTTGATCCAATTGTGAAAAATCATAATGCATTTGCTGTAAATGGGAATTTCATTTTGTTTTCATTGGAAAAACTGTTTCATTTTGTACAGTCTCAGAAAAAAATAAGTCTTCTGAAGAAAAATTTGAAGCAACACTTTCCTCAAGATCAAAATTTTCAGGTTGAGAAGAAAGTCCTGAAGCACAACAATCTCCGTCCAATCCTTCCTCTTCTGATTGATAGTCAGTATCAGAAAATGTGGGAGCCACACCCCCAAAGAGATAGTACAGAGAGAAGAAAAGTAGAAATAAGTTCTCTAGCAAATCCTAGTAAATCTTCCGTGTCCACAGAAACTGAAACAGGAGAAGGCAAGTTCTTCTCTTTTTGTTCTCTTTTCCTACACAACTCCCTGGAAAAAGGCTGACCAACAGCAGGCACAGGATCCCTTTCCTGGCTACGGTGAAGGACCTTCATCTGTAACTTTCCCTAAGACTGACATGAGTGTTTCTCCCTTGCGCACAGAGAGCATCCTTACAGCTGCAGAGGACATGTCTATCCGCCAGTCTTCAGTGACTGTAGCTGCCACCAGAGGGACTGGAGGAAAAAGATGAGAAGTCTGAGAAACCAATTAAGGCCACTGCAGAGTCACCCAGCAGCAGCTAAAGCAAGACTAGAACTGGCCAGACACTCAAAGACTCCCTAACTACATTCTTCTTCTTGCAGACAAGGGAAGGAAAAACTACAGAGATTAGTAACTACTCCACAGATTCAGCTGAGAAGAATCAGGAAAGCTGTAAACAGCTAGGTGGAGGATCAGAAGTAAGAAAACTACTGACAGTCAACCAAAAGCAGAATATCCTGCACCTAACCCATACAAACCTGTAGGGAAAAAGGTCAAAACAGATCATTTATACAGTTTATTCACACAAGCATTCACATACTAAATTTCTCCTATAAGTAGTGACAGTCCACAACACATCTGTTTCCTGACACAAACTAAAAATTGAGACAGAAAAAAATACAAGTATCCCACAGGAAAAAATATTTTAATGGAAGGTTTTCCCCATCAGGAGACTTCTCTGTCCAAGCCTTAAAGGATGGGTAGTCAACCAACAGTTCAAAATGACCCTGTGAAGGAGTACACTTCAGAGGCAAGAAAGTTCAGAGATGAAGCCCTGGCCCTAGAAACATAGTACAATTTGTAGTGCATAACAAATGCATGGGTTGAAGACCAAGTGGCCACTTGGCAAATCTCATCTAATGAAAAAGACAAGAAAAAGGCTGTAGAAGCAGACATTGGTCTGGTAAAGTGGGCTTTGGGATTCACATGTAATTAGTTATTCTTGGAGGCACAGATAAAGGAAATGCAATATGACATCCACCATGACAGGGAAACATTTGAGACTTTCTTGCCAAGTTTGTTTGATGGGAAAGACACAAATAGCAGTTCATCTATTAGAAGAAAGGATGAGTTAGTTCTGAGAGTAACCTTATCTTTATGAAAACTTCTATATGAAGAGGCTGTAAGACAGGGCATGGAATTCCAACACTCTCTTGGCTGACATGACCACCACTAACAATACTGTTTTCCATGACAAGAACTTCAAATTCACTGAGATTCTAACATCAGATTTAAGGCCCATGGGGGAGCTGGATTCTTGATGGGAGGCCTTAAGAGTAACACTCCCTTGATAAAAGCTTTACACAAATTATGAGAAGCCAAGGAATGGTCTTGAATTCTGATATATAAAGCTGAACCTTGATGGAGGAGAAGCTAGAACCTGCTCAGAACATAGAAGATAAGACACTTAAGATGTCTGCTATTGGAGCTGTGATGGGGTCTATGTTATGAGATTCAGCCCATATGTTAAAGCTTTTCCACTTACAGCAGTTTATCCTGTTGGTAGAAGATTTTTAAGAAGCTTTGAGAATCTGTGCAACATCTAAGGAAACAAAGTTCTCCCACTCCATCATTAGAAATGGAGAGACTAACCTGTTAATTTCAGAGTGAAACGGTTCCAGTTGGGAAATCAGATCTGAAATTAGATCCAGGAACCAAGAGGATTCCTTCAGGTAGGGGTTTAGGAGGGGAAATCAAATCTGTCTGGGCCAATAAGGGGCAACGAGGATGATTTTGTCCTTGCACGGAATTGCTTTCTGAATGAAGTCAGCCATGGGGGAAAGAGGGGGATAAGTATAAAGTAGCCCTGGGGACCAAGACCAAATAGAGCATCCCTGGGGTTCAATCCTACATATGGGAGGAAGACAAAGTAAACTGCTGCACTTCGAGTTCTGGGTCACAAACAGATTCAAGCATAGTTTGCCCCAAAGTTTGAAAATCTCCTTCACTACTGTTGGATTTAGTGACCACTCATGAGGAAGAAGAAGAAGAGTTCTGCTAAACCTGTCTGTAAAGTCACAGAGCCACCCAAGGATATGTGTTGTATTCAGAAAGTGGTGAAAGGCCATCGCTCATTACCACACTCTCATGGCATCGTAGTAGAGTGGCTAGAATCTGGTCCCCTTGCTTGTTTATATACCAGACCAGTGTCATGTTGTCTGTCTGAATGTTTACCACACCTAGGGGAAGCCATCCCTGTTGCTCCTACAACACAAGAAGGACTGTCCTCATTTCTAGGACATTGATATGAAGACAAGCTTTTGATTCAAAACATTTACCTTGGTCCATTCTCTCTACCTAATGGCACACCCCCTACCCAAGGGAAGATGTGTCTATGGTTACAACTGTAGCTGCTACTGGTGGAAACACTTGGAACGGTCTTCCTGTTGTTGTGAAGGGGAAGTGGAGCCACCAATTCAGATGGGACTGATATAGTAGTGCTATTCATATAAGTGTACACAAAGGGTCATATTTCTGAGACCACTGAGATTGAAGCAGACACTGCAGAATCCTCATATGATACCAGGAAAACTGAACCATGAGAATAGATGCTGCCATTAAGTCAAATGCTCTAAATATCAGTCATCCTGTAGGACAGTCTGCATCTACAAGGACTTGAACAGCTTCTCTAAGAGGTAAAATCCTCTTAACTGGAAAAAAACTTTTAGAATTTTTATGTCTGTGAGACACACCAGAAAACTAAAAACTGAGTGGGGATCAGGATAGATATTGTCAAACTCATGGTGATTCCCAGGGATGCACACAGCTGCAGAAGACAATCTTGCCTGGAGGAGGGATTCCTTGGATGCGGCAGGCAGGAGCTAGATATTGAGATATGGGAAAAGCCTGAATTCCTGAAGTCATACATTAATGGTTGCAACTGTCATGAATTTGGTGAACACCCTGAGGACTGTGGTGAGGTCAAATGACAGGGTCCTGAATTGGTAATGACTAGCACCCAAATGGAAGCATAAGAATCTCCTGGACTCCTTCTGAATCTATATGTGAAGGTATGTGCCTTGGAGATCTACTGAGTACATCCATTTGTCCTTCTGTAGAGATGGAAGATTAGAATGACTATGACCATTCAAAAGCAAGTCTTTGCTACATAAGAGTTTAGGAGACTGAGGTCCTTTGTTAGGAACCATGAAGAAGCATAAGTAAAATAGTGATCCATGCTGGTCTGGTGGTGCCTCCTGGATGGCTTTTGTTTTGTAGATTATATAAGATCTCTGACATAGATGCCTTTGCCTGATTGGGTGGAACATACAGTAACAGGAATGAAGGGAGGGGTGTCCAAAAATGGAATGTAATAACCTCTGGGGATGGTGAACCACAAGTGAAAGTAAAGGAATATGCGTCCCCTGACTGCTTCCAGAGTGGAACAGTCGAGCAACTCTTCAAGGATTCTGCAGTTGCCTGTTGGAAAATGGACCCCTAAAACCCTGGTTTTATGAACCCTCCCATGGCCTCTGAACCTGTGTCCAATGAAGTGGCCTCCTCTGCCACAGCCTCCCCTTTCAGAAGATGTGTTGTACTGATGGTGGGACTTACAAAACAAAGAGTGATTGTGCACCCTTTTTGTACCTACTAAAAGTGTGCTGTGGTGACATGAATTTCATCTCAACTGCAGAGATTGCCTTGCTGTCTTGCTCGGACTTTTGCATGTGCTCTTTCACTGTCATGCCAACAAGGTGGTTCCATCCAATGACACATTCCTGAAGGATGCTTTAAAGTTGTCCACAATATTTCTTAGGCAAGCATGGCGTCACATCGTGATGCCTGCTGCAGTCACCCTTGCTGCTCCATCTGCCACCTTGTGAAGAAGGCATACGGACAGATTAGTAATATTGGTCATAGTTGCTGGAGTAGCCTGGAGCTGCCTCTGTGACTCTGGTGTGATGGGGCTGTACAGGCTGGACAATAGCCTGATGTATCAGGTCCCTCTGGAACCTAGTCATATGAGTGGTATTGATCATGGCCTTAACAGGGAAGGTACAGGGCATATACACCCATTTCCCAAGTCTATACAATGATACAGATTCCTTATTCAGAGGGTAAATAAAAGAAGAGTCCTCTGATAGTTCTGTTTTGGTGGCTGCCACAATAGTGATAGAATCCATGGGGAGGGGGGGTTGTCCCACAGTGTTTTGTCTTTAGGGGTCTAAGTATTTTCTATTGGGTTTCTTGGTAACCACCTCACATGTATCGACTTTGTGTCAAATTTTGGTCACTCTAAGCTCAACTATTTTGTCAGCTAGAGAGGCTGCTCAGGAACTAGAAGGGGTTGTCCTATAACAGCACTGTTTCATCCTGAGAGGGAGATCCTATTGGTCAGGATCCCCTCTGTCTCATGAGCTTCAGTATCTAGGGGATTGTGGGGAACCCTCTCTATCTTCCAAATCAGTGTATGTTATGATAGACTCTTCTGGTGAGTCTACGTGCTACTTCTTGCATGCCCTCTTCTTAGTTGGCTCTGGAGATGATGAATCTGGGACCTCAGAGGTCTGATGCTGCTGAAGGGTAGTAGGTTTGCAGCTAACAGGACAAACTGTCTGGATAATGCCTGCTGTGAAACTGAACCCAAGGAAAAGTGGTCAAGTTGAGGACCCATGGTCGGAGGTTCCTGTGGATCTGTCATATTAAGTGATATGATTCTCCCTAACAATTTGAAAGCCATTTGTACTTCAGTACAATTTGAGGAAAAAGCACTCATTGTTGGCTCCAACCTTTAAATGGAGAGAGAACCATAGACTTGGGGAGCTTCCCTGGATCTGGCCAAGTGGATGGCTCTGAGGATGGGATCAGTGAAAACTGTCTAATGGAGAAGTCTCCGACACTACCAACAGAGCCATCCACTTGACTTCTCAGCTCCAACACTCAGGAAGGAAGGAATGGCTACTGCAGCAGAGATCATCTGAACATCTACTGTTATGATAAGTTTAATTACACAACTGTACTATGTTCTTCGTACTGACCACTGCTGCAATAGCCTAAGCTATATGGGTAGATTACCATAGCTTAGAACAACTGAGAAGTGGAAGGAGAGATGTCCAGGACCCCCTTAAGAATGGTCCTAGCAAAGTCTGACCATTCTCTGAAAAAAGGAATCTAGCTTGTAGTGCTTTGTAAAAGTACTTAAAGAAGACCAAGTTGCTATATCTAGAATACTTCTAGGATCCACCCCTTTCAAAAAAGTCAAAGATGAAGTCAAGGCCCTAGTAGAATGAGTCTTGACCCTGCATGGAATAGCATTTTTGTGGTGGGAATAACAAAAGGTAATAGCCTGAGACAACCATTTGGAAAAAGTCTGCTTTGACACAGGTCTCCCCTTCTTCTTACCTTCACAAGAAATGAATAACTGATCAGAACTTCTGAAAGATTTTGTTCTGTCAAGATAGTACCTGAAATGTCTGTGAAAATCCAAGATAAGAAGTATCCTTTCTTTCTCGTTTCTGGATTCAGGGAAGAACACAGGGTGGTGGATACTTTGGCTTAAAGTAAAACTGGATACCACTTTAGGCATAAAAGGATTAGTTCTCAAAGAAACCCTGTTGCTGTAGAAAATGAGATAAGATTGACTCACATTAAGAGCTCACAACTCACTCTTTTTGCCAAGGTCAAAGCAACTAAACAACTGTTTTTCATGCGAAGAACCTTAAAGTCAGCCAATTGAGCTGGTTCAAATGGAGGAAAGTTTTGTTTCTCAAACCTAAAATTAACATCTCACCAGTTTTCTAGGAAGTTGGTTATGCAATAACCCTTTCAAAAACATTTTGACATAAAAATGCCTTGAAAGAGAGGAAACCATGGGCAGACATGCTGAAAGGGCTGAAAAGTGAACCTTGGTAGAGAAGAGGGACAGGCCATAGGGAACTAACTCACACAAATATTCCACAAGCAGAGAAACACTAGCCTTGAACTGGTGATGGTTATGTTGTTGGCACCAGCTAGAAACCTTTTTCTATTTGCTTATACATAACTTCCTAGAAGCAGGCTTTCTTGCCAGGATTAGTGCCTGCTGCATCTTGTCAGCAAAAAGGTACCTAAAGGGTATTAAAATCCTATCATCCATGTAGTTAGTCAAAGTTTCTTAGGATCAGGAGGTATCAGACACCCCTTAACTTGTGTGGGTAGATCCAGTCTGTGAGGATGCTTGTGATAATTGTCCCTCACCAATTCCAAAAGAAGGAAGAACCATTGTTGTCTGGGCCAGAAGGGACTCCCCACAATGATCCTGAGAGATTCCTTCTGAATCTTCAGTAGTTCCTTTGATATCAGGGGAAAGGGTGGAAAAGTATACAGGAGCATTCATTTTCAAAGAAAAGAAAAGGCACCTGTCTCCATGCCTTCTTGCATGGAATCCTGGAACAGCATTTTGCCAGATGATTGTTCAGACAGGAGACAGAAAGGTCTACTTGAGAAATTACCCACAGATAGATCAAACCTTAGCAGATCCCCAGATCTAGTTTCCATTGCTGAGGGTCTACCCTTGTCCTGCAGAGTTTGTCTGCTACAAAATTTTGCTATGACTCAATATAGGATGCCTGCAGAGTGAGACTGTGCAGTAAAGCTATATCCCATCCTAACATGGCTAGTTTGCTTAAGGGTTATCACCTAGATCTCCCTAGATTCCTTATGCACCACATCATTGTGGTATTGCCAAACAACTTGAAGTGTCCCTGGGGACCAAAGGTAATTCAGAAAATTCAGTGCATTTATTAGAACAAGCATCTCTTATAAGTTTATGTGCTTGTATCTGCCTTTGTTGTTTCAAAAATCTTACATTTTTATCCCACTTGACATCTGCCCCCAAGCAAAGACCAAGATGTCTGTGGTGACTGACTGCTGCAGGAGGGAAAAGGAGGTGACCTGGATTTAGGAATATTTGATGTCTCTACCAAGTGATTTCACTTCCCACAAATCCAAGAAATGGAATCTGACAAGATAATGGTTGTTGGTGCTGGGACCAAAGAGACTTCAGATACCATTGTATTTTAATTGTGGCATCTTGTCAGAGGAATCATAAGAATCACAGATGCAATGAGACCTAGAATCCTAAGGTATTCTTCCCAGTGACTTGAAGTCTGAGTGGAAAAACCCTGGAATAAATCTAAGTACATATCTTTTTTCATGTAGAAGAAAAGCTCTTTGTACTGAGGTGCCCAGCAGACACCCTAGGAACACAATCCTGTGTGATGGAGTCAAAAAGTCTTTTGAATGTTCTCTTAGAATCGCAGCCTACATAGGAGATCTCTCACGCAAATGAGAGATTCCTTACACCTTACACTTTGATAAAGACTCTGAAAAGATAAGCATGTTTACTAAATATGGAAAAATGTGGATACTCTGTACCCTGCATTGGGTTATAACAGGAGCTAGACACTTAGTGAACATTCTTGGAGCAGTGAATAGCTCAAAGAATAAAGTACAAAACGGATAATGTGAACAAGACATAAAATCTTAAGAAACATCCAAAATATGAATGAATAAGAATCTAAAATTACCAAAAACTCAAATGAAGAAGAAAGTGTACCAGAATGTGAAGTGAAACTATTCTGAATGTTGGTACTATCACATACAGTTTTGGGAAAGAAAGGTAGAGTATGGGCAATTTTATTTTTTTTTTTTTAGCGTCAAAAACATTTGGGAATAAAAATCTTTTCCCATATGGAATTGTTTCTATTACCACCTGAGATAGCAAGTGCTGTAGGACAAGAGGGAACAGGGTGGTTTGGTCTGCTGGATGTGGAGTAATTCCCTGGAAGGGAGGAATTTCTTCTCACTGCCATCGGTATCCATGCTGAATCAGTCTCCAAACCCATTTCAATGAAACAATCTGTTGCCAAACAGAGAGAGAGAGAAATGGAGATTCAGACTTTCTGCAAGGGATAAAGGGCTGCCAGGGAGGGAGGTGTGAAACAAGGTCCCTTGTACAGTCATTAAGCCTTTATTCTGGGGGTCCTTATCTTCTTTTTGGAACCTCCTTGACATTGTTTTTTAAATGTCTGTTTATTTAAAGACTGTTTGTTTCTTGCCAAAATTAGATGAGGGATCAGAAATTCCCTTGGAAAATTTGGAGAAGAAGGGCTGAAAAATCTGAGAGATTCTCTGTATCAGCTTTCCCTCTCATCACATTTTGGAGTGGAGCCAAGCAACATCAGCATATTTTGACTAGTTAGATAATATGGTTCATTAACACCATTACAGAATCACACTTCTTTTCTTGGCGTAACTGATAACTTCTGCAGCAATGGATCCAAAAACTAAAACTCTTTCCAAAGGAAAATACAAAATCTCATTGTTTACATCTTCTTGGAGGTTCTGACAACACAGAAAGGTAAACCTCCTCAACATAGTAACTGTGGCAACAGCTCTGGATGTAGTATTTACAAAGTCACAAGCACACTTTAAATAAATAGTAACCTGAACAATTGAAGAAACTAAACCCCACAAAGCAGATTTTTCCTCACAAGAGGGAATTGCTGATGAAACATTCCTCATACTTTCACAATTAGACTAAATTTTAACATACGAACCTGACAATTCAAAATTCTAAAAATTAAAGTAGCAGAAGCATACATTTTGTTTCCCCAAACTTAACAACTGTTTTATCATCCTTGTTAGAAGGTGAAGGGTTAGAATTAACAACATGTTTGGCAGTACCTGGATTAGCTAAAGCTATAGCAGCTGGGTCAGGTCTGGGATGGGTGTACAAGCATTTGAAAAACTGAGGAACTTTGTACATTTTATCTGCTTTCTTAGGTACAGCAGGCTGGCTATTAGGGAAAACACAGGCTGTGACAAATACATCCTCCAATGGTGACAGCATGGGGGGATGTTTCTGGTAATTCCATTTGTAATAGTTTATAGTACTTTCTGTGGGACTGAGAAACCTCATGTTCTTTCATTGAAACCACTGGCGCATTTCCAAAAGTCTCAAGAGAAATAAAATCCTTGTCAGGGAAATACAGATAACATGCCCTCCTCTAAGTCTAAATCAGAAATCTGAAAAGAAAAAAATATATATCTGTCCCATGACATTCCTCTCCAGATTCAATTTCTTGATTGTGGTCAAGAAAATAGAAATCCATTTTTCTTTTATCGGAAACCGCCTGAATGAGGGGTCAACAGTCTGTACAAGACCAGGAGCCAGACTTAATAAACTACTCCTATCCAGAGAAAGAGCTGCAGGAGAAGATGCATGTTTAGTTCTCTGTTTCTTTTTGACATGAACGTTGGGGCAAACACATTCTTGCTAAGCAGGGACACCATCCCTGACCCTTCCCCCCAAACCAACAAGAATGGTTTGCCCAGTGAGGAAATCAAGAACTGCAGAGTTCATGGCTAACTCCTAGTCCATAGTGGCTGGATGCCCAACACCAGAAAGGTCCAGGGAAAAAGATCAGTGGTCTGAGAAAACAGCTTTGGCCACACTAGAGTCACCCACCTGCGGCTGAGGCAAATTACAAGCCTGCTGTGGTGGCAAAGGATGTTTACTTAACTTTTTCTTTTTGCAGCTGGAACAAGGACTGACCATGGGACCAGTAGTTTGTTGCATGGTCAAGCCAAAATTAGTGCTTCTTTCTCTGGGTATCTAAGCAGCATAAGCCAGTAACATTTTAAAAGTAGCAAAAAGCACTGTAATACACTTTACCAGCCCCAAAAAGTAATTAAAAAACAGATTCTCCACAGGAAAAATGTCTTTACATTGTTTAAATTACTTTAAAATTCTCAGAAACAAAAGTGCACTTCCATAGTCCTATAATTCTCATTGCTTTTAACTTGACTGCACAAGCCTTACTCTTAAAGTCCAGATTGGGTGTAACACAGATACTAAAATCATCATCCCCATCATGGGGATTGTGGAAACATTATGGTATCGAAGTGGCTGAAAAACACTGGAAACATGAGCCACAAAGCATCATAGAAAATGATGAAGTTTATATCACATGGGATCACCCATTACCAACAGTTCAAAAGATAGATGCTAGAAAACTGGATATAGTGGTCCAAGAAAAGAAGACAAAAGTAGCATTGATGATTGAAATCGCCAGACCCAGTGACTATAGTGTCTTGCATACAGACACAAAGTCATAAAATACCAGGATCTCCAGGCAGAAACGAGAGCAATGTGGAAGAAAGATACCCAGACAGTTCCAATAGTAGTAGGAGCAGCAGGTCTTATAAAAAAGAATTTACAATCATATTTAGATATGTTACCAATCTATGTAACTCCAAACTGCGGTGGTGGTGCTGCGGTAGCGTTGTCGCCTCATAGCAAGACTTTGTCCCGTTCGATTCTCAGCTAGAGTGTCTTCTGTGTGGAGGCATACGTGAATGAGGCGTGCCTTCGTTGAAGGTTGTGCGTCAGGGCTGGTAACCCGGTACATAAAAATCCACTACCAATCATTAGCAGACCGGCGTTCCGCTGTGGCGACCCCTAACTGGGAAAAGCCGAAAGACAAACTAAACCAATCTATGTAACCCAATACTAATTGCAGGAGTCATTACTGGGCACATTGCGGGTGCTGTGAAGAGCACTTTTGGCTGACATCAAAGATTGAAACAATACTAAATTCATGAACTTTAATCATACTTTGACTTAGGAATGGGGTCCAATCCCATCATGGTATTAGAAACTCAAAAGATTTGGAGAAATTAGAAAAATACAGAAACATAACCCTCATGTCCGTAACCACAGAACTTCAACAGAACCCAACTTTGACAGAAGAAAGATTTGGTGCTTCATTGTCTGTATCTTGTGGAACAAGTGTTACGTAGCAGTTATATGTGCTAGTATGTGCCATATCTCCCCCTAGCTACCCATGCTGATTAGGAATGGCTACTATGTTGACTGAGTAGAGAGACAGGGGGAGATGGGCACGACTGTCACATCTTCTGTGGACAGGACCTGACTATATACTACACACTACAATACAAACAGACACTTGAGGGGACAGCCATGTGCTCTTACATGAGTCACCATGCTACAGCAACACATACTGACTATGTTGGGATAAAGCCAATGATACATACTTAAGCTATAAACCGACCATAAGTTCAAGGAGAGTGTGTTTTATGGAATACAGCTTTAGTAAAGACTAGGAAGCCTCCTCAGTCAGCTATGCTGTATTACAGGAAATATGAAGGGATGAGGCAAACTTCATCTGTCTTTAAACACTTAGGGTATACTTGCACTGGGCACACAGCTAAGAAGCATCCTAAGTGAATGGCCATACTATGTTACATAACACAGTGTGGATGTAAACTTTGAAGGTGGCAATAGCTGGGTTCCATTTCACAGTCATGCTACACTAGCTAGCTCCTGTAGTAGCTGGGCTAATAAAATCTTGGTCATCTGGACAGTAGTTAGGCCCAAAAACCTGTAAGACGGGGAGATGACATACTCCATTATATGAGATGGAATTTCAGTAGATCGCCTTGTAGTACATGGCTTAAAAGTCAGAAATAATTGAAACACAAAGTATCCTATCTCTAGCTTACTGATGTAAGAAACAGTGGAATACATGTGGTAATAACAGCAAATTACAGATAATTTGCCATTAACAATACTCAACAAGATAAACTTTCATGAGAACCAATTGTCAAAATGTATATACTAATAAAAAATTGAGTAATTGCTTTTATAATTTTTCCTTTTTCATTCCTTTCGCCATCAAAGCCAAATTTAACAAATCTGTTTTTAGCTACCAGGCACTACTGATGCTGTCATTTGTTTTAAAGTGACTCATTATTAAAAAGCCACTTTAGTAAGTGAATCAAAAGTGGAAACTTGGCATAAATTTAAAGATAAATTTTTTGGCAGTATCAAAATGAACACATATTACCTAAATCAACATAGAAACAAAATGTCATTTTGTTACAGACCCACAGTACTGCATTATGTTTAACCACATCACTTAGCAGCATAACAATCTTCCCCTGCACTCTGTTGAGGCATGTACACTTTTGTGTGTTATTTTATTTATGTTTTAATGACATAAATTTATTTATTTATTTTGTCAAAAGGTATGTTTTTTAGGCAGAGTGGGATCTCTGTGAGAGAGAACAATGTAATGTAATACAGACTTTTTCCTTATCCCTACTGTTGATAATTAGTACTTACAACTAAGTGGAGTGTGAAGGGTAAAACCCACTACACTGAAGTGTAAGGACAGCCTATTCCACACCTCTTCACTGTTTAGATTTTTGCAGAATGTTCAGATAATTTCCCTCATATTTTTGGTCTGTTCCTCATAAAATCTGTGGTTCTCCAGTAAATTACTAAGGAATTAATACACTGACTAACAGCACACATTTGAGTTTCAGACTTCATTTCCTTCAAAAATGCACAATAACATAAAAAAAGAACTTATGCACACACCATAACGTTCTATGTTTGTTGTCCTTCATCTCGCCTTCCTTCTTGCTGGTTGGGTTCAGAGCCAATCCTTGGCTCCGACTCGGCCATATACTATAGCTCAAGAGCTTTTTACTGGCTCGAGGCTAGCCCCTATCCCAACATGCCTAGCGGTAGTTACCCAGATCTTGTTTGTGATAACCCACCAGACTAAATAGATCCAAAATATTACTAAACTTACTTATGAGAAAGGGACCTGCATATGAGTGTGTAAACATCAGCAAGAGAAAGGTAGGAAAGACTAGGTCTAACCAACTGGTAAGCAAAAAAGGGAACTCAACCAGTGTAGACAAACAAAAAGCAAGAAAACTCCTCTCAATCCTCCAGAAGGGGGAAGGAGGGTGGGACGCAAGAAGGAAGGTGAGATGAAGGACAACAAGCATGGAATGTTATGGTGAGTACATAACTTATTTATGTTATGTTGTCCCATTTCGCCTCTGTTCTTGCTGGTTGGGACAGCGTCCCCAGCACCTATATCTTGGGTGGCTCACTGGAAAACCTCTTCAGGACCATGGAACCAAAGGATGCCCTGTTCCGAGAGGCCACATCTACTTTGTAATGAGAGATAAAGGTATGGGGATTAGCCCATGCAGCTACCGCACAGACTGAATTGAAAGGCAGTTTGGCTTGAAAGGCAATAGAAGTAGCTAAGGCCCTAGTTGAGTGCCCTTAATTTGCCTGGAAGTTCTCTGTTCCACAAAGCATATACATGGATGATAGTGTCTGAAAGCCACTTTGATAAGGTCACTTTAGAGACTGGACAACCTTTCTTGTTGTCTACAAAGGAGGTAAACAATTGGTCAGATTCTCTGAAATCCTTAGTCCTGTGTAAATAAAAACGTTAACTGTCTATGAACATCCAATTGATGGAGCTTATACTCTGCCTTGTCGCTATAATTGGGGAAGAATACAGGAAGCTCTATGGATTGATTTAAATTGTGCTCTGAACACACCTTGGGTAAGAAGGAGGGACTGGTTCTGAGAGAAACTCTATCTTTGTGGAAAATCAAGTACTGGGGATGAGTAGCTAGCGCCTGTAACTCTGAAACCCTTCTAGCTGAAGTAACGGCGGTTAGGAAAACGGTCTTCCATGTTAAAAATTTTAGAGGACAAGAATCAGCTGGCTCAAAGGGAGGAAGAATGAAAATCTCTAAAACTAGATTTAAATCCAGGGGGGGGTTCTCTTATTGGAGGTCTTAAAAGGGAAGTACCTCTTAGGGCGTCTATATCACGTTATCGAAATCTTACTACATCGAATCATTAAAGGTTGACCTCTAGTGATCGATGTAGTAAAACATTGAATAACGTTTTAAAAAAAACAAACAAAAATAAAAACTAACTAGCGTAGGCAGGAGGGCAAGCCCTCCTGCACCCCCCCCCACTTAAACATTCCAACTCCGAGACCGCATTACATTGAGGTAAACAGAAATCTCCTCCTACGGAGATTTCCATTTACCTGCACGATGTTCTGCGCTTTCGATGTTGTAGTGCCGACAAAATCAGCTTCGATATTGTCGGCTTTCGACATCGTGAAGTAGAACCCCTCTTAGGAATGCATTACATAGCCTGTGGGACATGATGTTTGATCCCATTTCTCCTATATGGAAATTAGAAATGGCAGCTAGATGGACCCGGATAGTAGCTGCCGCTGCTCCTCGTTCAAATGTTTTAGCATGGAAATCCACAATCTTAGAAATGGGGGCAGTAAAAGGATCAATGTCCTTCTTTTTTGCCCAACAAGAGAACCTTTTCCATTTACTAGCATAAAATTTTCTTGTAGTGGGTTTATGGGATGAAATCAAAATGTGTTGAACTGCTGGCGAAACATCTGGGAGCCTGGCTAAGACCGGAAATGGAGAAACCAATCTATCAGCTTGAGAGTATGGACGGAAGGGTGGAGAGCACCCGACTGATGCGTCAGAAGATCTTGAACTGGGTCCAGTATCCAAGGTTCCCCTTGCAGATGAGGCCGGAGGAATGGGAACCAAATCTGTCAAGGCCAGTAAGGAGCAATTAGGATTAACTTGCATCAGAATAGCCCTCTGGTATCAATGGGCAGACCATTTCTAACCCCCCAACCTGTAGCCACAATGATCACGGATGCTTCCCAGATTGGGTAGGGGGCATTATCTGGGACAGACTGTTCAAGGAACTTGGCAAGAACATGAGTACCACTTGCACATCAATGTCCTAGAGATGAGAGTGGTGGCGTTGCAAGCACTTCAAAGAACACATCTCCTAAGTCAGTGGAACCGGCAAAATACAAACAATAATTATTACAGTTATATTTCATCAAGATACGCCATGGTAGCTGTGACAATAGGAGGTACTGCCAGCCATGCCAGGAATAACAGGGCAGTGGATTTGTAAAATATGCCAACACAGCTAGCTGGAATTTTGTAATTAATTATATGTCATTTGTATATCAAACTGATTTGTACAAATGCTTGTGCTGAAAATATATTTGTGAGGTTTACTTGTGTTAAAATGTATCAACAGTTCGCCCTGCAGAAAGGAAAAGAAATGTACAGGTATTATTGTAGCCGAATTAAATGTATATATAGTAACAGCAGATATTGGAAGTGAAGAGCTTAATCTTAATCTACATGACTTTGCAAAATATTCTTGAAATTAAATTACTTTCTGGGCTAAGCCAAAAAGATGTTATCCCACACATTTGAATGGAGCCAGAGATGCAATGTCTATGCTAGAGAAAAAGAAGGTATGTACTCACCATAACGCTCTATGTGAGTTGTCCATCTCGCCTTCATTCTGAACTCAGCCGTTTACAAAAGCTCGAGGTCTGCAACTAGCTTTTGGCTTACTCCCTATCCCATGATGCTCTAGGGCATTCCCTAGATCTTGTTTGCTGGTATACTAATATGCATATATAAAAATTCGTCATTATTCTATAAGAAAAGAAGAATGTCAGAGAATATCAGATACCAAATAGTAACCTCTCGATCCTCTAGGAGCTAAAAAAGCTGGGGGTAGGAGGGTGGGAAGTAAGAATGAAGGCGAGATGGACTACTCACATGGAATGTTATGGTGAGTACATAACCTCTTTATGTGAAGCTGCCCTATCCTGCCTTCATTATGTACTTGAGGGACAGCATCCCTGGCATCATCTTTCTTGGGTGGCTCACGGTAGAACATTCTTCAGAACAGTGGACCCAACAGAGGCCCTGTCCTTGGAGGCCAAATCCACTTTGTAATGAGTGATAAAGGTATGAGGCCTTACCCACGTTGCTGCCACACAAATGGTATCAATTAGCAATTTTGCATGAAAGGCAGAAGAGGTCGGAATAGCCCTGGTAGAACGAATTCTTATTTTGTCTGGAAGTTGTTTATTCACTGACTGATAGGTAAATAAGATGCAGTCTGACAACCATTTGGATAGAGTGGGTTTTGCTACTAAAGCCCCTTTCTTGCAGTCTGAAAAGGATACAAACAATTGGTAAGTCTTCCTAAAGTCCTTTGTTCTGTGTAAATAGAAACACAATTGTCTATGTACATCAAGTTGGTGTAATGTATTCGGCCTTATTGCCATACTTGGGGAAAAAATGGTAAGTTTATGGAATGATTTAAGTTTGATTCTGAGCATACTTTTGGTAGAAATGATGGGTTTTTGTGCGAAGTGAGACTCTGTCATTGTGAAACAGCATATACGGAGGATTGACAGTTAATGCTTGTAACTCCAAAACCCTCCTAGCTGAAGTGACAGCCACTAAGAAAATCATCTTCTAGGTTAAGAACTTCAAGTCACAGGATGATGCAGGTTCAATGGAGGGAAGAATTATATGGGATAATACAAAATTTAGGTCCATGGAGGTAGAGGTGGTTTAATGGGTGGTCTTAAAAGTTTAGTACCCCTCAAGAAAGCTTTACAAAGTCTGTGGGACATAATGTTTGGACCCCCCTCCTCCAAAATGAAAATGAGTGATTGCTGCTAATTGTACTCGAATAGTAGCTGCAGCTATTCCGTCATTAAAAAGCTTTGCTAAAAATTTTAGTATGGAAGATATGGGTGCACAGAAAGGGTCAATATAATTTTTTAAGGCCGAGGAGGAAAATATTTTCCATTTGTTGAGATATAATCTTCTTGTAGAAGCCTTGTGAGAAGAAATCAGAATATGTTGCACTGAGGGTGAAAGGTTAAGTAGCCTGCCTATGTTTGGAATTGGAGCAGCCAAGCTGTCAACTTGAGGGTTTCAAGAGATGGATAGAGCATTCCCGACGGTTGGGTCAGAAGATCTGGCACTGGGTCCAGAATCCAAGGCTCCTCCTGAACATGAAGCCACTAGAAGGGGAACCAAATTTGAGAGACCAGTAAGGGGCTACAAGTATTCATGTGCTTCCCAATGCACTGGCTTTCTGAAGAACTTTGGATATCAATGGAAAAGGAGGGAAGGCGTAGAGGAGACCCGAGGGCCAATCATGTACAAGTGCATCCTTTGGGGATTCTCCCAGAGGGGGGATTAGAGCAAGGTAGCTGCTGCATTTGGTGCTTATGGATGTGCCAAAAGATCACAGCAAGGCTGGCCCCATTTTTGGAAAATCATGTCTGCTATGTCTTGTTTCAGGGAACACTCACAATGCATCAGTATTGCTCTGCTGAGTTTGTCTGCTATCACGTTAGATTTCCCTGGGATATGCGTTGCTACCAGAAAGCGTTGGGAGCAGGGTTCCCACTGCCATACATTCAGGGCCTCTCAACAAAGGAGGTAAGATCTGGTTCCTCCTTGTTTGTTTATATACCATACCACTGACACATTGTCCATTTGGATCGCAATCGTTCGTAGTGGAAGAGAGTCTTGGAATGCCTGCAACGCAAGAAGCACCACTCTCATCTTTAGGACATTGATGTGCAAGTGGGCCTCGTGATCCTGTCAAGTGCCTTGGACTGTTCTTCCCTGATAATGCCCCCCCAACCCTATCTGGGAAGGATCCATGGTCATGGTGGCAAGCGGTTGTGGAAGAACAAAAGGTCGACTTAAAGTGACTTGAACGGAGTGAAGCCACCAACGAAGGTCTCTCCTGCAAGATTCTGTTAACATAATCTCGTGCAACATTGGAAGTTCCTGTATGGACCACTGAGTGAACAGCAACCACTGTAGAATTCTCATGTGCAGCCGCACAAAAGGAATTACATTTCTAGCTGCTTCCATGGTGCCTAGTACTTTCAGAACTGTCCTTGCTTGAATCTTCCTTTTGAAAAGAAGTTCTGGGACAAGACTGTGGATCACCAAACAGGCCGTGGCCTGCTTCTCTTCTTGAGATTGGTGCTAAAACCAGCTAGTTTTAGCTAGAGCTAGCCAGTTTTTTAGTTTCAGCACTCAAAACTGTTTCTTTGTGCTCAGCACTTGCTCAGAACTCGTTGTAAGCACTAAATAAACTACAAATTACTACAGCATTCAACTTTCCTCACTTGTCAAGATGAAAACAGTTCTTAGTACGTACATTAATAAACACCTATCCAAGCATGTCCGTGGGTCAGCTCCCAGTGTTTTCTCCTGTCCACCTGATGAATCTGGGCATCTTGGGGCAATGTAGCAATTGCTTCATGTACATTGACAACCCTCTCCTCCTACCACCCAACACTACAACCTGTGAAAGATGCACTTATATAGTCAAACTGGAAGCCAAGCTCTCTCCAGCCAACACTGGACTAGACAGTCAAGAGGAGAAGGTTAACACCCACACCACACCACACTCAACAGATAGTCCTTCAAAACCCATACTACCAAAACAAACACATAGAAACACAAAGCACACACCCACATTCACGGAGGCTCTCAATAAAAATCTGCCCAAGCAACAGAGACCTCCCAAGCTGAAACGCAGACAACCACCACCCCCCAACAATATCCAAATGACACACAGCCCACAAAATCATTGTACTACTCAACCTCAGACCATAAGGCAAAACAACGTACCCAGAACACTAGTCATAGGTGACTCTATAGTCAGGCACATTGATGTCTCACTCACCAGGCTAAACAAGGAGAAAGTTACTGTCAGCTGTCTGTCGGGTGCCAGGATCCGCCACGTAACACACGCACTCAGGTCACTCACAACAAGTAGAAATACGACTCTGTCATTGTCCACGTTGGTGTGAATGACCTGAGATGTACCTTCCTGGACTACATGAAAAGAGACATGGAGGAGCTCTCGGATCTTGTAGCCCAGGCAGGTATGACCCTAGCCCTGAGTAGCATCCTGCCATCACCCAGAATGATACCACAGTACAAGGACAAAATGATTGACTTCAACAATTGGCTAGGCTTCTGGTGTCATTCTAAGGAGATCCAGTATCTGTCTGCCTGGGACGACATGGTCGACAGACCACAATGCTTTACGAGAGATAGCCTGCACCTGTCACCCCTGGGGTTCCGGATACTGGCTAAGGCTCTTGCCTCCCCTATAGTGCCTTTTTTAGGTAAGGTTCAAATGCTAAATTCACCACTATAACAGGTACAAGCAAGCAAACTCTGAGGGTAATGCTACTCAATGCTAGAAGTCTAAACCTCAAAATGCACTCACTCGAGGCACACCTTAAAATGGAGAGCATCGGCATCTGTGCAGTGACAGAGACCTGGTTCAAGGCTTCAAAGAGCACCCCTGCATTACCAGGCTATAATCCATATCACATCTTTCAGCCACCTAACCTGGACCAAAACACTAAAGGTGGAGGTGTATCCATATTTATTAAGGATATCCACACCTCCAGGCTATTTGCTCAACATAATTCATCCAAAATTATCCAAGTGCAACTAACACTGGGCAAGACTGCAATCCAAGTTGTAGCTTGTTACAGATCCCCCATCATGCCCCAGGATTCCCACTCTTCATTTCTTAAGATACTGGAAAATATTAAGGTGCAACCCAATACCCTAATTATGGGCGATTTCAACTACCCCACCATCAACTGGGAAAACTACTCATGTATCAACTCATTCACTCAACGTTTTCTGGAATTCATAAATTCCAACACCTTGGATCAGCTTGTCCACACCCCCACCAGGGGCAGCAATATCCTGGACCTGGTCATTACCAATATGGGTAACTGATGTTCCATGCCAAAGGTCAACTCCTCGATGGTTAGATCCGACCACAAGCTAATCACCCTAGACATCCATATCCCACTACCACCCGCACCCTTAAGGAAACCACCGTCAAAAACTACTCCAAAGCCAACTTCATGCTTCTTAAGACAGAATTGGCAAACTTCACGACACCCATGCAGACGGAAAATAGAGGTACGACTGCTGAATCTTACACAAATGCACTGTATAAGCACATACACGAGTGCATGGATCGTGCTATCCCCAACAAAACCAAGACGCTATCCTCTAAAAAAAGGAAGCCAATCTGGTGGTCCCCTGCCATAAACAGACTCTACAACAGAAGGAAGAAGCTGTTGCAAAAAAGAGTAAAATCCCAAGACTGGAGGAACTCCCTGGTCAGCCTCAGCAAGAAGCTGAGATCCCTCATAAAATCCTCCAAAGCCAGTTATGAAAATAAAATCGCCACTAATTCCAAAGACAACCACAAAGCATTCTACAGCTATGTCAAGAATCTCAATGGCAACACTCAGATCTGCTCTGAGCTACAGCATAATGGCACTAAATATACAGAACCAACCGATATTGCCAACATCCTGGCAGATAGGTTCAGTGCTAACTTTACATCCCTCTCACCCTCCAAAGGGCCCATCTTAATACTGGAAGAATGCAAAGCCCCTGTAATCATGGATGAACAAGTAAGGAACGCACTCTCCAAAGCCAAGAACACAACATCCATGGGACCAGACAACATCCCAGGCTGCGTACTGCATGAACTACAAAACAAACTGGCACCCCACCTAAGTACCATGTTCAAGTCATAGCCTCTCCTCAGGCTATGTGCTTATTGAATGGCGCACAGCAATGGTTATCCTTCTCTACAAAGGGGGTGCCACCATGGACCCCGGAAACTACCGCCCCATTAGCCTGACGAGCCTGGTCTGCAAGGCCATGAAAAGTATTATCTTGGAGCTTATAAACAAAGACGTAGGTAACCTCCAAACCCTGGACCCCACTCAGTTTGGGTTTGGAAAATGTAGATCATGTCTACTAAACCTGATTGACTTTTTGAGGCAGTCACTAGAGCCGTAGATGAGGGCAAGGTAGTGCACACAGCCTAGCTTGACCTTGCCAAGGCTTTCGATACCATCCCCCACTCTGGAATTATATTTAAACTAACTAAACTGAGCATAAATCCCTATGTCACAAGATGGGTGGACAACTGGATCACTTACAAAACCTACACAGTAAAAGTAGCCGACTCCAAGTCCGACTTCAGACCAGTGACGAGTGGAGTACCACAGGGTTCAGTCCTGGGTCCTCTCCTGTTCAGCATCTACTTCTCTGAAGTGCAGGCCAACACAGAAGGTCTTTGGCTAACAAAGTTTGCACATGACTGCAAATTGGGAGCCATAACAGAATCACCCAATGATGTAGACATTCTACAAAAGGGCCTCACACAGACAGATGCTTGGTGTCAAAGTCATGGCCTCAAGCTCGATGCCAAGAAGTGCACTGTCATCCCCTTTGGGAAAAACTCGGTAGCCATGAACTACCACATAGGCGGTAGCTCACTAAACACTGAAAGTGTGATAAGAGATCTCGGGACACAGGTGGACAGTAGTCTCTCCTTTAATAATCACATCACCACAGTAGTCAGAAAATCCTTCTAAATGGCACACTTCATCACAAAAGGGTTCTCTAGAAAAAAGGAGATCATTGTTCCTCTCTAATCATTCCTCATCAGACCCATTATAGAGTACAATGCCCCGTTTGGTATGTATCTCACAAGACACCTACAACAATTGGAAAGGCCACAGAAATACCTCACTAAGAGGATTACTCGCCTCAGACAGATGCCATATGCAGACCGTCTCAAAAAACTCCAGCTCTACTCCATCGCATATTGCCTACTCAAGAGGCAATCTCTGCCTAACATACAAAGCTATGTGAAACCCAGAGCTGTTGGACATGCTACACTTAAAGAAATCCCAACCACATGCTCCAGGGACCTAAACCTGGTCACCACAATAAACAGAACATGCTGGAGGGATAGATTCCTGTCCCAGATACTTCCCATACGCTGGAACAAATTACCGATTCATGTCAAGCAAAGCTCCTCATTGGCCCTCTTTAAGAAAAACCTTGACAACTGAATGGGAAATAGAAAAATCACCCCGGGGATCACTTTTGTAGCACTGCTTGACAGGGGTACAGGAAAATAATTTTCTTGGGTGGCGAAAGCCAGGCAACCTTTTTGGCTAGGCTTATATAAGCCCCAGGACTGATAGCCTAGTACCTACCTATGAACCTGTACCCAAAGGGCTTTTACTCTCTCTGTTGGAAGCTTTACCATAATTTTTGTAGTGTCTAAATCTGCGCTTTTAAAAATTATATGTTGAGATGGCAATAAGGCAGATTTTTTTTGTAGTTTATTGTGATCCCTAAAAGAGAACAAAGTATTAGAGAGGTGTCTCTTGCTTCTGTTAGTAGATGCTTGATGGTGGTGGTTAGGAGCCAGTCGGAAACACTTGGCATCGTAAACATCTCAGGTGAGCCATAACTACTGCCATACATTTGAACACTCTGGCAACTGTAGTGAGACCAAAGGGCAGAGCTCAAAACTGGTAGTGACTGGCTCCCAGCTGAAAGCGAAGATGACTCCTGGATGGCCTGTCCATTTTTATGTGGTAGTACCCATCCTGGAGGTCTTTACAGTACATCCAACTGTCTTTTCCTAGAAAAAGAAGTATAGACTGCAGTGTCACCATCTGGGACTTTGTCTGTTTTACAGATTTTTCAGTCTGCTGAGATCCACTATGGGTCTCCTGGCCCCTGTTTTCTTTGGCGCTGAAAAGAACATTGAGTAAGTCCCGAATCTTATCTGGTCTGCAGGGACCAGTTGGATGAGTCTTTTTTCTAGCAACTTCTGTATTTCTAGGGTTGCTTGTTTCCTGTGACTGGGTGGAACATCCAGAATGTTTTTTATGCATGGGGCAGGAATTGAAAAGGGTATGGAGTAACCTCTGGATATGATCCACTTGTCTTTTGTTATTTTTAGCCAGGAGTCTGGGAACAAGGATAATCGACCCCTGACTGCCTCCAGAGAAGGACAGACAGGCCTCCTTTCAGGAGAGCTAAAAAGGCTTACCAATAAATGATTCTCTGTCACCCTGGTTCTGCATACCCCCCTCTGCTGCATGGCCATTGTCTTCTATTATTGCTTCTCCCTCTGCCCCTGGGGGAAGGCTCACCATGTGTGTCTTAAAAAACTCTCTGAGATTTTCGAAACCACATTTTTCCTCCCTTTTGACCTTTAGGATAAGGTCTAGAAGGTGTGGAAAAACAGACTCCAATGGCAGAGAGTTTTTCCTTCCTGTTCATACCTAGTTAGTGTGTCTTTGACCTTAGGCCAGAACAAGGCCGAGCTGTCGAAGGGGGTGTTAATGAAGGATGAATTGAAGGGTTTCGCAAACTTACAAGTGCATCCAGGAATATCTCCTAAGGGAAATTCCTGAAGCAGCTGCCATACTCGCTCCATCGGCAGCATAAGAAACAAGCCTCATGGATGAGTTAACTACTGAATTTAAGGTGGAGAGCTAGAAGGACACTTTATCTGCTACCCCCACAGCTACTGAACTCCAAGCTCCTTCAGGAGATCTCTCTGTAACCTGGTGAAGTGTGTAAGATAACTGAGGGACCTGAGAGTAAAGGTCGCGGAAGAAAACATGTGCTTTCCGTATCTGTCTATCATACGTGGCTCTTTGTTCAGCAGATGGACAGAAGTGGATGTCTCTGATAACTCCTTCTTGATGGCCACTGCCACCACCATAGCATCTACTGGGACACCTTTTGTAAGGAAGGTTTATCCTAGGGATGAATTTATTTGGTTTCCGGGGAACAGGCTCCGCTAAGTCTGGAAACTCCCACTCTTTTTGACAAACTAAATCCATAAGTTCATCGAAAGGCGGAGACACCCAAGTGGCAGAGGGGTGAGACCCAAAGGCCTTCAGGTAGACAGACTCCTCATCAGATAGGGTTGATGGTCTTCCAGCTGCCTCTCTACTTAAGGATTTCTAGGATGTCTGCAAAGGACACATTCTCAGAGGTCGACCATGGGAACCCTTCTGATTCATCGAGGTCTGTGTCTGATGTGATCGACTTCTCTGAGGAGTCCAAATGCTTCCTCTTGCATAATCTCTTGAGAGAGACCAATTCAAAAGGGTTTTCTGGAGAGGTTTCAGAAGAGAAGGGTTCGCCCACTGGGGCATCTTGAGGCCTTGGGTCTCCACGTCTGTGTGGAATCAATTGTGCTGAGACGGGCACTGGTGCCTTTGCGGGAGGAATGACTGGATCTGAGAGTGGGGCTGCTGATGGGGACAGCACTCTCCTTATCACCTCGAAAGCCCCCTGCCCATGACCTGAGGAAGCTCCAGGTCCTGAAGAACTGGAAGGTTTCCCCGGCACCAAGGGGGTTGGCTCCAAAGCTGATGTAGGAGCCGAGCTCACCCGTGCCAATGGCCTGAGAGACAAGTTTGGATCCGACAACTGTCCGATCCGACTGTCCTCCCAGGACCCGACCGGAGAGCTTCGGCTTCTAGATTCCTCAAACTCGGACAACACCAAGAAAGTCAAAGCAGAAGTTGGATCCATAGATCCTGGAGAAGGTCTCCGCTCTGACGGTTCCACTACTATCAGCTCCATGCATTCCAGTTCAGAGGCCTCAAGGCAGGTCGGAGGAGTAATCGGCAATGATGGGGTAGGTCCACTCAGTTCCAAAACCTGCTTGGTCAGTTCCGACAATAGTTTGGCTAGCGGTGGTATACTCAAGAGCCTCTGCACCACACAATCCACATCTTCTTCTGACAATCTCCTGGAGGACCGAGAAGAGGGAGCAAGAGATATCAATCTTTGTAATATAGGTGACCTTAAAGTCAGAGAAACCGGCTCCAGGACTGCAGTACCACTTGGTTCCGAAACAGAAGGTGCCAAGGTAGAAGGTTTTTTCGGGCCCGACAGATTTTGGGTCCGATGAAGACATTTTTGAAAGTTTGTTTGAAGGTCTAGATTGATCTGACAAAGATGAAGATCTTTAACTAGACTTCTCAGATCTAGAAGGAGGGGAAGAAGTTTTCTTTAATGCACTCTGACATTCTTCTAAGACTTCCAAAAATGAAATCTTTACCAATCCTCTTAGTATGAGCTTATGTTTTCTTTCAAGGAGAACCCTTGAACTAAATGAATGGCATATGGAGCATGACCCCTGTAAATGTACACCTCCAAGGCAATAGACACATTCAGTATGACCATCCATCAAAGACATTTTCTGGGAGCACCTAAAACATTTCTTGAACCCAGAAGGTTTATTGTCTTTTGATTGCTTAGACATATTTGCCAAGAAAAATTACACAACTGTAACAGCACCAATAATATTTTAAACTCTCTAGATAGGAACAAGAAACCTTTTAATTTTAACTTTTTTTAAAGGTATAAAACACACCACACAGGAAAAAAGCCATCTAACTTAAATGGGTTGACCCGTTCTCTAAATAAAATGAGCTGACTCGAGGAAAGGTATTCAAATTCATTTCCAAAAGTAAATAACCAACACCCACACAATGATATTAGAAAAGGGAGGAAAATGTAATAGCTAAAGATTAGGCAAATAAAAAAAAAACAACTAAGTACACAGCACACTTGACAGCTCTAATAGCACGAGCCCTCTAACTAAAAATGAGCTGAGCCACTCTCTAGGTTAAACGAGCTGACTTGGAAACTCAGCCTAAACTCCTGATCAGTAAAGAAAAAAATCCACAACATACAAATTTAGTCAAAATTAATTGACTAACAAATGCACAGATAAGCCAGATAGGGATGGAAGTGTAGGCCTAGAGGTAAAGCGACGGCCCCAGAAAAAAACACAATTAACAGACACAAGCTAACACTGTGATAAATAAGGTCAAAAACCTTCTAAGATAATAGCACACAAGAAAATATTTAGGAAAAACTAGGTTTTTACAGGTATAATAAGGATTCTAAAAAACTTAGCCACAGCCAGTTGAAGATCACCTGATCTGTTTAGCGGCAAACAAGATCTGGGAAATGCCCTAGAGCATCATGGGACAGGGAGTTAACCATGAACTAGTTGGAGATCTCGAGCTTCTGTAAATGGCTGAGTTGGAACCGAGGATCGGTTCCGAACCCACAAGTACAGAATGAAGGCGAGATAGGACAACTTCACATTAGTTGGTAGCTCTTGTAGGAACAGTGAAATGGTTTTATGACTTCCAGAAGATCTGAGCAAAACTCTGTGTGTATAACACATAGGTGCTAAAATCCTGTCAGCTTCTTGTGCTGGTGATAGCATGGGAAACAGAGTCAGATGACCAGATATGTGTGATGTCATTCTGTAAGCCAAAAATAATATTTAGATATTAGTAGGAGTTTACTCTCAGCATTCTGCATTCTGTCTTAGATCTGACAACTAGGACCACTCACCCATCTTGCCTTGCTCTATTCAGTAAGTAGGAACAGTAGTTATTTTGGTTAATCAGGAATAGATAGTGAGATTAGCTAAATACTGTTTTCTATAACTGTGTGAAACTTTCCATCGGTGTTATTTTTAATATTCCCTCTGAGTGAAACTCTGGTGTTTACTCTAAATAAATATTTAGTATGTTCATGTTATTTTATTATTTATTATTAAATATATATTAAACCTTTCATTATGACTGATCCTTTTTAGAAAATATTTAAGTTTTGAGAGTATTTTCACATATTTATTTGGTGATAACTCTGGCCATTCCTGAAAGTCTGGCTGTTTGGTCAACATTAACATTTGTATTAATATTAATTTTACCCATTACAATTGGATACCTTTTAAGAGCCTTATAGTAACTGACTGTTGGCAGTGAAACTACCTTATAGTTTGGACAGAAGGTGGCATAGCTAGTAAATCTGTGCCAGCCTTTCCCAGGTGTGTGTGCGCGCGTGTGTTTGTGTGTGTGTGCATGTGTGTGTGTGTGTGTGTGTGTGTGTGTGTGTGTGTGTGTGTGTGTGTGTGAGTGTAAATTAAATCTCAAAGAGTGTGTGTGTCAGCTACTTGGGCAGGGACATGAAGCATTGGTTTTACAGAGAGAGAGAGAATGGTGAAGGACTTGGCTGAGGTCTAAACTCTGAAGCTGTGCCATTGAGGAGCCTTACTGGGGACCTGGGGTGAGACAGACAGAAACCCAGACTATGGGCTGACTGTATTCCCTGTGTGCTCTTAAGGGAAATTCTGCTTGATCCAGAGAGGTCTGCATCTGGAGATACTGAGTGTGTCCATTTGTATTCCAAGTGAATGTCCCTCTCCAGTATCAGTGGTGAGGATTCAAGCTCCTTGATTACTGGCCCAGAGTAGGAACATCACAGTAGCCTATACACATTCTGAAAAAAAAATACATGCTTCAGTCTTTAGTAACTAAAATAAGCCTACTTGAAGGAGTAACTTCATTTCTCTTACTGACTTCCATGTGCCACAATGTATTCCAGAGGAATCTGCAACAATAAACTGTACTATTTTAAAGGAAAAGAATGCATTCAAAGCAGCCAGATATAAATGTCATCTAAGTACATGTGTTCTGCTATGTAATCCATTATGGATATTTATGTAGACTCACAAAAGCTGCAAGAACTCAATATCAACTAATATATGCTATTAGGCAATTTTCTTCTGTTGGATTTTCTGACTTACAATGAACAGTTTGAAATTCAAAGCTACTCTCATTTTCCAGAAACTCTTGAATTGGCAATATCTCACTGTTTTTTTTTTCTGTCTTTAGTAAAATCTGTTTTATGTTTATTGATAGTAAGGAGAGTGATACATTTTTACTTGTTGATTGTGTTTTCTCTGTTCACAGATATATACAACATACACACACACACACACGCTCGCTCATGCAGACACACACAAAATGTGCTCATGTCTTAAAATATTTCATGATAGTTCCCCTTTTATGTCCTTTTAGCAAACTTTTAGTTTTAGAAGCAATAACAGTTTTGTGTCTCTTTGTCCCTCTCCTTGTCCCTGCCTTTCCAGAAATTTCTTTTTCATGCTCATACTGTTGCCCTCCAAATCCATCTAACATTTAAAAAAATGCACATATCACTCCAGATTATGTCCTCTATCAACATAGAGCTCTGTCTGAATTAATGTGCGCAGTATGTCTATCTGACATTGCTTTTAAAACTAAAAATATTTGATATTTTACTTTTGATAAATGTGTACTTCATTTTCAGCTGTTGGTCTCTGCAGTCAAGTAACCCTATCACGGGCATATTATGTATAGACATATGCTGCAAACATTCATTCAGACAGTGCTGTATGTTCTGGGTCGTAAGAATCATAATGCTTCTGGGAACTGCTCAGAAAAATGCTCAGCCACGTGCTTCAGAGTATGCTCATCTATTCACTTTCTGCTTTTAGACAAGAATCTGAGAACTATGCTCACATCTTCCACTGAAGCCATATAGTTGTATGTCTTCAAATGCATCAGGTGGATTTATTTGCTACTTTCAGTTCTGCATTTGTGGAATTGCGTGCATCAGTCTTCCTATATAAATAAACCCTTTGGAGCAGAAGAGATTTGTAAGGTATAAGTGATATACAAGGAGGTGTGAACACACCTAATTCACATTGAGTGGGAGGAAACTGGCAGGATTACAGAAAAAGGTGACAGACATAGCAGCTTGGTATCTACAAAACATGCTTTAGTAACAAAAGGTTATGTTATGTCTGTGAAATAATAATTTAGAATTTATCATTTTAAGGTTCTCAGCTTTTCTGCCAAGGATTTTCTAAAGACAGACAAGAAACTCCTGTTAACATGTTAATGAAATATTTATTTATGATGTAATTTAGACAAACAAAAAAACAATGTTTTATGTTATACTGAATTTTTTTTAGAGTCTATGGGTCAGAAACCCACATATGGGCAGTAAAGGGTCAGCTCTGTATGAATAATGGCCACAGTGAAAAAACAATGACTAAGTGAGTCACAGAAAGTTAACTAGAATAGGCAGCTGCTGGTCATAACACCATCTACCACACAGTCGTGGAATGGGTAGAACACCTCATTATAAAGTTCTTTTCAGTTAAGCACACGCATCGTTTAAAGTGATGATCTTAAACAGAAATGTGAAATGTTGCAGTAAAAACTTTGAGACTCACTATGGTTGCTATGCTCTTAAACATTAGATAACATCGTCTAAATGAATGTGAACAGACTTGCTGAAACTGCAGACAATTAAATGTTCTGTGGTATATATGTGCATGACATTAATCAGTGCATGAGTGCTGGCACACAGAATCGTCTACCAGAATCAAATACATCTGTTTTACTTTTCCGTGTCTGCAGTCTTGATACTTAAAAATCAATAGCTTACCTGTTGGCAGTCTGAAGGACTGCGGTGGTGGTGCTGCGGTAGCGTTGTCGCCTCACAGTTAGACGTTGTCAGTTCGATTCTCAGTTAGAGCGTCTTCTGTGTGGCGACATGCGTGAATGGGCGTTCCTTCGTTGAAGGTTGTGTGTTAGGCCCGGCAAGTCAGCACGTAAAACTCTACAGCCAATCATTAGCGGACCGGAGTTTCCACTGTGGCGACCCCTAACCGAGAAAAGCCGAAAGACAGAAACAAACCTGTTTGCAGTCTGAAACACAGATGCTGTTTGTAATACAGCGTTTAGAATTCAGCTTCCAAAGCAGCTGTGATAAACCTGCAGTATTTCTAGAGCAGTCATCAAATAATATTTTTGCTACTATGCATGGTTCAGAGTGCTGCAGGTGTCCCTTTCTTACTTGTAAAGCAATGTATCATATGATCTGAGTTACAACAATTTACAAGAATCTGTACTATGTTCCTTCTGTAACAAGCTGAGTAACCATACAGTACTGATTTACTTGTCTATTTAGATACTACATATTGATGAGAGGGTTATTCATGTTGTGCATTTTTTTTCAGAAGTGACCTACAGAAGAAAAGCTTGATCTAAAAAAAAATGCAGACACAGCAAAACACAATTTGCACTATCAAAATAAGTGCATGTGTCTCTGTGCGTATATTTATATTTACATCTATAACTCTTTTTGTTACCCACGACCAAGTGTCTCTATGGAGCTCATACAGAATTGACTAATACATTAATACAGCAAGGACTTCAACAGTGAGTGTGCAGTAGAACAAAGATTGATTACACAAATAAGATTGAATCAGGGTTTAATATGTATGCTGATGTGTAGTATTGGAGTTTGGTGTTATTAATATGTAATAAATATGCAATTTAAGATATGCAAAATACTGTTTATTTTCTGCAGGAATGTAAATGTTTTGACTACAGTGTGCAGTACCTTAGCACAGCATTTTATCTTTGCATGGAGGATGAATACAAGGCAATTAATCTTTCTGTTTCTTATCTCCAGTAAGAAAATATAAGTTCCAATACATCATAAATGTGTGGACGCCCGGAGAAAAACATATAGCTACAGGAATGCAACATTTAAAAAATAGTTTACCATGTGCCACAGTCATCAAAAAAAAAAAAAAAAACACTTCCAAAGAACATTATCAGATTCAATATTTTTTTGCCAGTAGTGCCTACAGTTACAAAGACTACCACTAGGTGGCAGTACAATATTCGGTGTCAAAAGTTCTCCTGTGGCTATTAATCAAATACTGCTTCTGCTGCCTTCAGCAGTATCATGATATACAGGCATTCGTGACCCAGCATGCTTTGCAAATTTTCCTGCCAGAGTTAGACTCACCCCTGAAGGGATAATATGAAGTGTGAAATGAGGTGAAATATAGAAGACTGATGGTTTATAAAAATATCAGAGATTTTTTCTTCATAGACAACTGAAGATCCATCAAACAAGCTTTCTGAGGAGGCCACAGTTCAAAAAATAGGGCAGGCACAAATTGCATTCTTTTGAATGATAACAAAAAGGAAACTGCTGGTTGAATGGAATGTAGGCAAAATGAGACAAAGAGCATAAATATAACAGTTGGGGAAATTGGCTGACTGACTTTATTTGTTTCAGTCTGAAAAGAAAAAGCTAGCAAAACAACTTCTCAGAAAAGATGGAAGGAAAGAAAAGGGCTTTGTATTAGTGTAGTACCTCTCAGGATGACCAGTAGCAAGTCCCGCCTAAACCCCACCCACCATCCAATAGTCATTGATGTCTTAGTAAGCTAAAGTAATATTCATACTGATGGCAACATGAATATTAATTGTCTATTCATAGTTTACCATTTTCCTCAATGTAGTGTGATAAGTAGCAGGAGATGTGGGGGGTGCAGTGGGGCTTGCCCCCGTGCATAAATGAAGGAAAAAAATAATTGCACTATAACTGCAAATATTATTTTTTCCCTTTGCTTTTGCAGGAGGGCAAGCCCTCCGGCACTCTCTCAAACAAGGGAGCCCGCAGGATTGTTTGCAAGGGGGGGGGGGGTGCAAACCCAGAGCCCCCCCCATGCAGCCCCCCCACGCAGCCATTTCAGTGTCCCATTACTTGGCTATTTCTCCCCAGTTGCCATACACACTGTTAAAAACTCTATAACTCTATGTGCATACTGTTTTATGTTTTACTTCTACAATATTACAGATATTTCGATTTAATTTACAATTTTTTAGCACAAACACTGATAGACATTTGACAATGAAAACAGACTTGGCATTAAAACTTCTCCACCTTTGAAAGTCACATTAACCGAAACAGCATTGAAACCCACATTCAAAGAAAATGCATCTGTCCATTGGCAGGTTAAGTTCACCTTTGGGCTGTTTTCAAATCATTGACCCCTTGCACATGTTTTAGGACCATGCAAAAGTTCTTTAATACAATCAGGAAGGGGAATCAATTCTAATATATAATAATTGAATTATATACCTTGTATAATACAGCACCATTTGATAGAATGTATTTTAAATTTATAGTTTTGAACACTTTCCCAGTAAGCAATGGAATAAAACATACGAACCAATAATGACAAACTGCCCAATTTCATTTCAACCATAAAAGGCCACTCAAACATCTGTCATTACAATCCACCAATATCAGTCAATATGCACAATTTCTGCAGAAGTAAAAGTCATCTGAATAATTCCACATTAAAAAGATCTGAAACTAATGAAGAGGTTGTTCCTGTACAACACCTTGTATGCCAGTGTTTCATCTACAAATTAAGGGCCTGTTGCCCTTGAAGAATAAATTGCCTATGTTGCATTAAATGAAATGGCAAGCTGGTATATTGCAATAGGGAATGGGTGACAAGCTGAAAAAAGATGTTCATTGTTACTAGGCATCCCATCCAAAGGAGGACTTACTCAGGACTGTGACACCCCACCCCCTGAAAATACAAATTTACATGCTGTGTGAGTACAGACTACAGCCCTCCGTATCAAGACGCAAGTATGCAACCTGCTGTGCTACTAACACTGCTTTAAAACTCTATACCACAATAATGATACCATTTGCTAAACAAAACAGTTGCATATTTTAAGCAGACTTAGCATGAGCAGCAGTAAACTTCTCTTCCCCTTGAAGCTCACAATTCCTTGAAAATGTACTTGAAAAAAAGAAGTTAAAAAAACCCTCCCTCTTGAAGAGGCTGTTAAATACTTTAACTCTACCTTCTTAAATATCCTTGACCAATATACACCAAAGCGTACTATCAGAACTAGGTCAAAACCAGCCCCATGGCTCACTAAAGACACCAGGCAATAAATGTTACTTAGAAATAAAGCCTGGACTAGGTGGAGGACTACAAAAAACTTAACAGATCAACAAATATTTAAACAAATGAGAAATATGACAAAAAAAGCTATACTTTCAGACAAAAAAAACTTTTACTGTAAAATGCAGCAAACACACCTAAACAATCCCCAGAAATTCTGGGCAAGTATCAATAGTCTGTTACATCCAGGTCACTGCAGCACACCAACCCCAACTGGTGCTAATCATGAGACTCCCAACCAAACTGCTAATGCCTTTAATAACTTTTTTACCGAAGCCATCCAATCTCTAGCCAGCCAGCTAACCCCTGACAGCTCCAGCCTCCCTAACCCCATTTCTAGCTCTCTTCCTACCTTCATATTTCAACCCATCTCTACTAATTTCATCTACAAACTCATTCTAAAACTTAAGCCTTGTACGCCTTCTGCTGACCAGATTCCAGCACAATATCTGCAAAAAGCAGCTAAAGCAGTAGCTTATCCAATATCAATCCTAAAAAACAGAACCATTAATGAGGGAACCATCCCAATCATCTGGAAAATCTCACACATTGTCCCCCTACATAAAGGTGGTAACTCCAATGAATATTCCAACTATCGACCTATAGCCCTACTATCCCCTTTAGCAAAAATAACGGAAAAATGTATTCATCATCAGCTTCTAGACCACTTACTACAACACAACTTACTAGCACAAAGCCAACATGGCTTTAGACCATACCATAGTACCACTACAGCCCTCTTATCCTTCACTGACACCATTAACAGAAATTGCAATAATAATGCTCTCTCTTCAGCTCTATTTATTGATCTATCAAAAGCTTTTGATATGGTTAACCACACATTGCTTATAAACATTCTTAAATCACTTTCTCTCGATACTCTAGCTGTACAATGGTTCAGCTCCTACCCAAGCAACCGACAGCAAGCTGTTATGTGGGAAAATAATCTATCATCCCTCCTGCCAGTTACACTAGGTGTTCCCCAGGGCTCCATTCTAGGTCCTCTATTATTCTCTATTTCTATTAATGATCTCTGTAAAGCTACTCCTCATGCAATCTGTATACAATATGCAGATGATTCCACAATAATCTGCACAGCCAAATCTTTATCAGAACTACAGTCCCTAACTCAGAAAATGTTTAACACAGTAGAGTCATGGTTCTTAAAACGATGTCTCCTCCTGAATCCTAAAAAAACTAAACTCCTGCTTTTTACCCCTACCCGGAAGCATATACCTATAGATTTCTCTGTTACTTCTAACAATGGTATTGTCATATCCCCTGATGCTACCACCAAGCTCCTAGGAATTACTATAGACAACAGCCTTAACTTCGACTCCCATATTAATAACACTATAAAAACAGTCAACAGAAAAATGGGCTCCCTATATAGAGTCAAATCCTTCCTCACTCCTATAGCAAGATCTACTATTGCCCACTCCCATCTAATCTCAACACTACTTTATGCCTCACCAAGCTATACTAATCTGTCAAAACATAATTGTCTCAAACTAGCTACATCCTATAATAATATTGCAAGATTTGCCACTGGTAATCCCTATAGAACCCATCACTGTCAGAATCTAAAACAACTAGGATGGCTTGAGCTACAAAATCAGCTTCAATATAGTCAACATCATTGCACATAAGATCCTCTACCTCCCAAATAATACTCTGATACTTTCAAACATCATTACCCCCTATAAAAATCTACTAACTTACGATCATCAAATAAATTGTTAGTTAACATTAGTAAGTCAAATAACTTGGCAGGTGATTCTCTGTTCTCAAACACTACTGGGAAAAACTGGAACCTTCTACCTACTGTACTAACTTCTCTTCCTTCTCTACCCCTCTTCAAACAACAACTGAAAATATTCCTCAGAACAAAATGGCTATGCCCTTGCAACAACCCTGACTAGCTGATTAACTCTACTAATTTTCCCTCTACTTTCCCTCTTTGACACCACTGTTCTTATTTCATTTGTAAGTAGAACTGTTTACTTGTAAGCTACTATGATTGACTCTTTATAAATGTCGTATCCTATAATTTTGTAAATAGTATTTTTTTTAACCATTGTCTTCGATATTTTGTAATTAGTTATTTACCAGTGTGTTTTATATTTTTGTAAATAAATTACTAACCAGTGTGTACTAAAATGTATATCAGTATTTTTTTTTCTATGTAAACTTTATTTTATTCTATACTATTTTACTTTTTATTTGTTATTGTTCTGGAGCTTTTCTCCCCGGGCCTCTACTGAAAATGGACATATATCCAGTTAGACTAGCCCGGTCAACAAATGTAAAATAAAAAATAAAATAAAATAAATAAAATAAGTTATGTACTCACCATAACGTTCCATGTTGGTAGTCCATCTCACTCTTCATTTTTACATATGGGTTCGGAGCCAATCTTTGGCTCCGACTCGGCTGATTTATAAGCTCGAAGACTTCTGGTTGGCTCGTGGCTAAGCAGGTATCCCATAGTGCACCAGTACAAACCCCAGATCTTGTTTGCTGCTCACTAGAAGAAATAACCATAACAGACAAACCAATACTAAAGGGTCTCCAACCAAAGATAACCAAAATATTAGTACCTCTGGATTCTTCCAGGACGGGGGCAGGAGGGCGGGTTGGTAAAAATGAAGGGTGACATGAACTACCAACATGGAATGTTATGGTGAGTACATAACTTCTTTATGTTGTGTAGTCCAGTCTCACCTTCATTTTTACATTGGGACAGCGTCCCTAGCGCCTTATTCTTGGGTGGCTCACTGGAAAATACTCCTGAGCATCGTGGAGCCAAAGGATGCTCTAGCCCTGGAAGCTAAATCCAATTTGTAATGTGTAATAAAAGTGTGAGGGGTAGCCCACAAATATTATCAAGTGGGACCCTGGCTTGAAAGACTGCAGAGGTAGACAGAGACCTGGTAGAATGAGCCTTAATCTTGAAGGGTAAAGGTTTGCCCCCTGGAATTGTAGACAAAGGCTATGCAACTGGAAATCCAACTAGATAGTGTCATTTTAGAAACTGGTAAGCCCAATCTGGATTCAGAAAAGGAAATGAATAATTGATCTGATTTCCTAAACTCCTTGGTCCAATGCAAATAAAAACGTAGCTGTCTATGAACGTCTAGCTGATGAAACCGATATGCATTACAGTGATTAGGGAATAAAACTGGGAGTTCTATGGATTGATTTAAGGTGGCGTGAGAACAAACTCCGGGGACAAAGGAGGGGTTAGTACGCAGTGAGATCCTGTCTTTATGAAAGATCAAATAAGGTGGCTTAACAAATAAGGCTTGTAACTCCAATACCCGTCTAGCTGATGTGATAGCCACCAAAAACAAGGTCTTCCAAGACAAAAATTTCAATGAGGATGAGTGAGAAGGTTCAAACGGGGAAGATGTCAGTTTGGACAACACAAAATTTAAATCCCAAGAAGCCACAGGTTCTTGGAGAGGTGGCCTCAACAGAGTGGCTCCTTTCAAAAAGGTCTTGCAAAGCTTATGAGACTAATTAAATTGGTGTCCGGGAATCCTAAATGGAAATGAGAAATAGCCGCCAATTGAACTCTGACAGTGGCAGCGGCAGATCCTTGCTGAAAAAGCTTGGAGAGATTCCAAAATTACAGGGATAGGAGCAGTGTAGGGATCTACATTCATTTTCTGTGCCCAAATAGAAAATCTTTTCCATTTACTGCCATATAGTCTCCTAGTTGAAGGTTTATGGGAGGACATAAGGATATGTGACACTGAGGAAGATACATCGTGAAGCCTGACTAGGGATGGAACTGGAGCAGCCACGCTGTCAATTTGAGGGTGTGGATTGAGGGACGTAGCGAACCTGACATGTGAGTCAACAGATCTGGAGCTGGGTCCAGGATCAAAGGATTGTCCAGGAGAAGAGGCTCAAGGAAGGGGAACCAAACCTGACGAGGCCAGTAAGGAGCAATGAGGATTAACTTGCATCCCAGTCGTCTGGCTTTCTGAATCACTTTGGAAATGAGAGGAAATGGAGGAAAAGCATAGAGAAGACCGAAGGGCAATCATAAGCTAGAGCGTCTCTGGGTGTCTTCCCCGGAAGGGGAATGAGGGAAAAATCGTTGCTGCATTTGGCATTGACTGGACTGGCAAAAAGATCGCAGCAAGGCTGTCCCCATTTGCGGAAAATCTGTTCCGCTGTTTCATTTTTCAGGGGACCACTTGTGAGGCAGTAGGATCGCCCGGCTGAGCTTGTCGGCTATCACACTGGTCGTCCCTGGAATGTGTGTTGCTACCAGAAAGCGCTGGGAAGAAATCGCCCATTCCCAAACTCGCATGACCTCTCGACAGAGTGGGTAAGATCTGGTACCGCCCTGTTTGTTGATATACCAAACTACCGACATGTTGTCTGATTGTATCGCAATAGTTCCTAGAGGAAGAAGGTCTTGAAGTGCTTGCAATGCCAGGAGCACCGCCCTTATCTCCAGAACATTGATATGCCGGTGAGCCTCGTGTTCTTGGCATGTGCCTTGGACAGTCCTGCCGAGATAATGCCCCCCCACCCGATCTGGGGGGCATCCGTGGTCACAATGGCAACGGGTTGGGCAGGAACAAAGGGGAGCCCGTCGTCAACTGGCTGGGTGCTATCCAAGGAGGTCCTCCTTGCATGATTCTGTCAGCAGAATAGGGTGCTTCAGTGGAAGATATTGGAAGGACCATTGGGAAAACAGAAGCTACTGGAAAACTCTCATGTGCAACCTGGCTAATGGTACTAATAGGATGGTGGATGCCATAGTCTCGAGGAGCTGAAGAACCCACTTTGCTTTGACCTTCCACAATGGAAGAAAGCGTTGAACTTGAATGATTAAATTTTCTGCCCTTTCAGCGGGGGGCCGAGCTGTCATGTTCACTGTGTCTACCTCTGCGCCTATAAAAATCACAGACTGAGAGGGCAATAATGCAGATTTTTCCTAATTTATGGAAATCCCTAATTGAGCACAAAGTTGGAGAGTGGCGTCCCTGTTTTGGAAAAGTAGATGCCTGGTGGTGGCGGTCAGGAGCCAGTCGTCCAGGTACGGAAACACCTGGAATCCCTGACGTCTCAGGTGAGCTGTCACTACTGCCATGCATTTGGTGAACACCCTGGGGGCTGTGGTGAGACCAAAGGGCAGAGCATGAAACTGATAGTGACTGGCTCCCAGCTGGAAGCGTAGGTGACTCCTGGACGCCTTGTCCATTTTTATATGGTAGTAGGCATCCTGGAGATCTATCGAGCACATCCAATAGTCTTTCCCTAACAAAGGGAGCATCGACTACAGTGTTACCATCTGAAACTTGTCCTTCCTCATGGATTCGTTTAATCTGCTGAGGTCCAATATTGGCCTCCAGTCTCCTGTTCATTGTGGGACTAAAAAGAACCTGGAGTAAGTTCTGGATTCTATCTGGTTTGCTGGGACAGACTGGAAGACTCTTTTTAAGAGCAACTTGTTGATCTCCACAGTTGCCTGATTCCAGAGATTGGGTGGTACATCTGGAATCTTCTTGGGAACAAAAGGTGGAAGGGAAAAAGGTATGATATAGCCTCTTGTAACAACTCTTTGTACCCTCTTGTCTTGGGTTATACTTAGCCAGGCTTCTGGATACAAAGAAATGCGACCCCCGACAGGCCCCAGAGAAACGCAGTCGGGCCCCATATCAGGAGCGCTGATAAGGCCATCCCTGAAAGGAATCACGACCTTGTTGGTATTGCAGACCACCCCTGCCTCTAGGGCGACATCTCCCATTTCCTCCTCCTCCTCTGCCTCTGAAGGAGGGTTCACCCTGTGTGTCCGGAAAGATCCTCTGGGATTTCTTGAACCACATTTCACCGCTCCTTTAACCTTTAGGGTATGGTCTAGAGGGAACAGTAAAATGTACTCCCACGGCAGAGAGCGTCTTTCCTTCTTGCTCACACCAAGTGAGTGTCTCCTTCACCTTAGATCCAAACAATGAGGAACCATCAAAAGGGACGTTGGTGAAAGTGGACTTCAACTGTTCCGCAAAATTACACAAGTGCATCCACGAGTGACGCCTTAGGGCAACTCCTGAACCTGCTGCTCTACTCTCTCCATCAGCCGCATAAGAAATAAGCCGCATGGAGGAGTTAACTATAGAATTTACGGTGAACAACTGAGCAGACATCTTGTCAGGGACTCCCTCAGTACATGTACCCTGTATAGAATCTCCCAACTCCATAAGGAGATCCCTCTGCAATTTTGTGTCCATCTGTCGAGACTCCATATTTGGCGGATGGACAGAAGAAGAAATCTCAGCAAGCTCCTTCTTGGTGGCTGCCGCCACCACCATGGCATCTACGGGGATACCTTTGGACAAAAAGTCTTTATCTGGAGGAGCAGAAAGAAACTTGTTGGGTCTCCTAGGGGTTGGCTCCACAGCATCGGGAGTATCCCACACCTTTCGACTAACTAAATCCATCAGCTCGTCAAAAGGTGGAGACACCCAAGAGGCAGAAGGTTGAGACCTGAAAGCCTTCAGGTACACCGACTCCTCATCAGAAGGGTTAACAGTGGGCCAGCCACACCTCTGCTTAAGGATCTCCAGGATGTCCACGAAGGAGACATCATCAGAGGACGACTTGGGGGACCCTTCTGACTCCTCGAGGTCAGTGTCAGATGTCAAAGACTCATCCTGGGAGTCAATATGTTTCCTCTTGCATGTCTTCTTCCTGGGGGGCTCCTCAGCAGGGTATTCTGGGGAAGTCAAGGAAGAGTGTGGGCCACCAGCCGGTGGCTCCTGAGTCTGAGTGTCTCTGCTGTCTCTGGAGAGAGTATGGGCTGAGACCGAAGTGGGTGCTCTAGGGAGGAGAGTGCTGGTACCTTTGGTGGCAACTGGTGATTTGGACAGTACACTCCTCATCACCACGAATGCCGACCTCTCCGGCTCCGTGGGCCTCTCCCACTCTGAAGAGACAGAGGATGCCATCGGCGCCAGAGCTATCGGCTCCGATATAGACACAGGGTCCGAACTCACCCTAGCCGAAGTGCCGAGAGGGAGACTTGGAACCGAAGAAGATCGATTCCAACCTTCCCTGTCGGTGCCGACCAGAGTGCTTCGGCCCCTGGACACAACGAATGACACCGAAAGTGTTGGAGCAGAGCTTGGCTCTGAAGCAACCGCAAGTGGAGCTGGAGCCGAGGGTTCCACCAATGGCACCAAGCCCTCCAACTCCGACAAACCAGCTTGGCTCGGAGGAGGAATAACAATCGCTGGTATAAAAAAATTATGTACTCACCATAACATTCCATCTGAGTAGGTACTTCATTTGTCTGCAACCTGTGGGTATTGGATCCGATCTCGGAACCGAGCCGGCAGCTTTACTAGCTAAAAGATCCGAGCTCCTAGCTCCTCCTCTTACCCATAATCCCCTGCTACATACTCCCTTTCCCCAGATCGAGTTTGCCCAAACTAGCAACCAAGACTCTCGACCAAGTACCATAACCTACTGCCTAACTGCATGAACCAATGTCATTCATAGTCAGGAAGCACGATACTGGATAGGGGGCATGGAGGGGGGGTTGGTTGCAGACAAATGAAGTACCTACTCAGATGGAACGTTATGGTGAGTACATAACTTCTTTATCTGAAGTAGTTACTTCATTTGTTCTGCAACCTGTGGGACAGAGTCCCCAGCTACCTAATAAAAACCCCAGGAGGTCCTCAAGGAAGGATATTCCGGAGCACCGTGGAGCCAAAGGAAGCCCTACTCCTGGATATCATATCCAACTTATAATGAGAAATGAATGTATGAGAAGAGGACCAAGTAGCTGCTGAACATATATCATCCAGAGGAACTCTGGACCAAAACGCTGCAGAAGTAGCTATGGAACGAGTTGAATGGGCATGGACTCCGAAAGGAGCAGGTTTCCCTGAGGCTAAGTAAGCATGGCTGATGAATTGCGAAATCCAGTTTGCTAAGGTAACTTTGGTAATAGCCTTTCCTAAAGAAGGTTTGGCAAAGGACACAAACAATTGATCAGACGTACGAGTAGCCTTCGCCCTGTCCAAGTAAAAGCACAGTTGTCTATGTACGTCCAATTTGTGTTATTTATATTCCCCTTTGTTCTGGAAGTTGGGAAAAAATACTGGTAAATTAATCGACTGATTAATATTTGACTCAGAGGCCACTTTGGGCAGAAAGGAGGGGTTAGTCCTGAGAGACACTCTATCCTTATGAAAAATTAGATAAGGGGGTCTCATGCAAAGCGCTTGAAGTTCTGAGACCCTCCTGGCTGACGTAATAGCGATCAGAAAGGCTGTTTTCCAGGATAAAAATTTTAATTGAACCGAGGCGGCCGGTTCGAAGGGCAGACTCGTTAATGCCTGCAGAACCAATGTCAGGTCCCATGGTGGAACAGCAGTCTTAACTGGTGGCTTCAGCAGAAAAATTCCTTTCAAAAACGTTTTGCATATTTTAGCTGAAGCTAACGATCCCAGCCCATCTCCTATGTGAAAATGAGAGATGGCTGCCAACTGTACTTTAACTGTAGATGCACTAGCTCCTTGATGAAAAATATGTGACAAGAATTCAAGAACAGTTGGGATAGGGACGGTAAAGGGATCCAAACCTTGTCTGTAGCCCAGATAGAAAAACGCTTCCACTTACTACTGTAAATTTTTCTGGTAATAGGTTTGTGCGCTGCTACCAGAATGTCTTTCACTGGTGAGGAGATACTGGGAGTCCTTGCCATCAGTGGAACTGGAACAACCAAGCCGCGAGCTTGAGGTTTGCCAGGTTTGGAGGTTGCAATCCCGCAGGATGCAAAATCAGATCCGGGATGGGATCCAAGATCCAAGGAGGAACTACACTGTGAGACTGCAGATAAGGGAATCAGATCTGGCGAAGCCAGAATGGGGCTATGAGGATAACTTTGCTCCGCAACCTTCGGGCTTTCTGTAGGAACTTCGTCATGAGAGGAAGAGGGGGGTAAGCATAGAGGAGACCGGGTGGCCAAGCATGAACCAGAGCGTCTCTGGGGCTCTCCCCTGGTGGGGGAATTAGAGCGAAAAACTTGCTGCACTTTGTGTTTGACGGAGAAGCAAAAAGATCGCAGTAAGGTAGACCCCACTTGAGGAAAATCTGTTTCGCTACTGACGGGTTCAGAGACCACTCGTAACGTGTGAGGATCAAGCGACTCAGCTTGTCCGCAAGAACGTTGGACCATCCCGGAATGTGTGTTGCTATCAGAAAATGGTTGGTGGATATCGCCCATTCCCAAACTCTCATGGCCTCCCGACAAAGGGGATAAGATCTGGTTCCTCTCTGTTTATTTATGTACCAGACTACCGCCATGTTGTCTGTCTGTATTGCAATAGTCCCCAAGGGAAAGAGGTTGTGAAGAGCTTGCAACGCTAGAAGCACTGCCTTCATCTCTAGGACACTGATATGCAGAGCGGTCTCCAAGGGAGCCCATGTGCCTTGGACGGTTCTGCCCATAGCATGCCCCCCCCACCCAAGGAGAGAAGCGTCCGTGGTCAACGTGGCTTGGGGTTGAGGCATCACGAAGGGTCTCCCTTCCCACAGCTCCCGTGTGCGAAGCCACCAGAGGAGGGAGTCCCTGCAAACCTTGTTCAGGGGAATAGGAGTGTCTAGGGGGTGTAGCAACAGAGACCATTGGACTTGAAGGGTCCATTGAAGAATTCTCATTCGCAGATGTGCGTGCAGGGAATGACTGATTGCTGCCGCCATAGAGCCCAGCACTCTCAGGACTAATTCTGCCAATGGGGCTGGGGACTGAAGAACTGCCATAACATGACGTGACAAACTGCTCAATCTGTCTGATGTTAAGAGGGCCTGAGAGAGGCGAGTATCTATTTTGGCCTTTATGAATTCCAGAACCTGTACAGGATGAAGGAAGGATTTCTGGAGGTTTATTGAAATGCCCAGACGCTGGGTAAGAGTGAGAGAATAGTCTCTGGCAGAATAAAGCTGATGCCTGTTGGGGGCGGTGAGGAGCCAGTCATCCAGGTAAGGAAAGACCTGAATGCCCTGGAGTCTCATGTGGGCTGCAACAACTGCCATGACCTTGGTGAACACCCTGGGGGCTGTGGTGAGGCCGAACGGAAGAACCCTGAACTGATAATGACTGGCTCCCAGCCGAAAGCGGAGAAACCTCCTGGATCATCTGTCCATAAGAATATTGTAGTACACATCCTGGAGGTCTATGGAGCACATCCAGTCGTTCTCCCGAAGAAGGGAGAGAACTGATTGCAGAGTGACCATCAGGTACTTTTCTTTGGGATTGAATAGGATCAGGGAAGAAAGGTCTAGAATTGACCTTAAGTCCCCCGTCTTTTTTGGCACTAAAAAGAACCTAGAGTAATTGCCCAATCCGAACTGGTCTGGGGGGACGTGCTGGATGGCTCTTTTTTCTAGCAGCTTCGAAAACTCCAAAGCTGCCGCCTCCCTTTGATCGGGTGGGACATCAGGGAGGTGCTTCGTAGGAGGGGGAAGACTTAGAAAGGGAATGGTGTAACCTCTGGATATGATTCGGAGCACCCACCGATCCGTCGTAATGGACTCCCAATTTTGGAGGTGCTCCGACAGATGCCCCCGACTGCCTCCACAGAGGGACAGCCGGGTAAGCCCTCAGGGCTGTTGCACGGGCCTGTCCGAGAATGGTTCTCTATACCCGAAATTACGCAGCCCCCCTCTGCCTCTGGACCGGCGTCCACCTTGTCCTCCTCTGCCTCTGAAGGATGAGGGATCCAAAGCTGGACGGGACTGCTGAAACTTCCGGAACCACATCTTCTTTTGTCCTCTCTGATTCCTAGAGAAGGATCATTGGGGATTAGAGAAGCGGACTCCGATGGCAGACAGCGTCTTCCTGTCATTTTCGCTTTGGACCAGCTTCTCATGGACGGTCTTGCCAAATAGCGACGCCTTGAAGGGTTCCGCAAAATCGCAAAGGCGGAGCCAAGCGTGACGCCGCAAGGCGACCCCTGCTCCGCTAGCTCTAGCGGCTCCTTCCGTGGCATGGGAGAGTAGCCGCATAGAAGTGTTAGAAATAGATTCCAGAGTGGCCATGCGAGTCGAGAAAGTCCTCTTATCCTCGGCCGTCATGGACTCCGGGGGAGCTCCAGCGTATTCCTTTATTAAGTCTCGCTGGAGTCTGATGACGTGCGCCATGTAGGTCAGCGCCCTTATAGAGAAGGTGGCTGAAGCAAACATCTGCTTTCCAATGCGGTCCAACGTCCGAGATTCCTTATCCGGAGGATGAACCGAGGAACTCTCCTGTGCGAGTTCCTTCTTCGTGGCGGCCGCCATCAACATGGCATCCACTGGTGAACCCTTAGACCAAGCCTGCCTATCTGAGGGAGGGCTAAGAATTTTATCTGGCCTTCTTGGAATTGGCTCCACGGTGTCCGGTTCCTTCCACGCCCTGGTAATAATTAGGTCTACCAGGGGGTCAGCTGGGGGGGACATCCAGGAGGTAGACGGGCCTGCATCAAACGCCTCCAGAAACACAGACTCATCTGTGGAAGGTTTTTGGGCAGACCACCGTCCTCTAATTCGCAACATTTCCATGATGTCTCCAAAGGAGACATCCTCAGGGGGTGATCTTGGGGAACCTTCCCCTTCATCCAAATCTGTGTCTTCCGTGAGGGACTCAGGGGAGTCCACGTGACTCCTTTTGCACTTCCGTTTGCGAGGGACTTCCTCGATGGGGCTATCCGAGGGGGGCTCGCCCACAGGGTCCGGTTCCTCTAAGGGAACTAATTGGAGTGTTGGTGCAGGCTGTCCCAATGACCGGATGATGGAGGATAGACCCAAATGCGTCGGGTGGATCCGACACCCGGACTGGGGATCTGGAAGGTCTCGACAGAACCCTCTCCACTACCTTGAACGCCAAAGGCGAACCGCTTTCCCCAGGCTCCGAAAGTAGCCCCCTCGGCTCCGAGGTAGGGATCGGCGTCGGAGCCGAAGCAGTTGGACCCAAGAGGGAAGTGTGCTCCGACCTGAACGGAGCCGAAGACACACCTACCCCCACGGATCCAACGCTAGGCTTTCGGCCCCGAGAGCTAGGATCCGACAAGCTCGAGGGCAACGTCGGTGAAGTAACCGGTGATGTCGGCACCAACAACTCCCCGGTTCTGAAATGGCCCGGATCCGACAACTCCAAGACCCCAAACCGGGTCAGAAAAGGAGCTATTGGGGTAAAGAAAGGGGCTGCTCTCCCCCCCAGAGGGGGAGGAGGCAGGAGCACCCCCATCTGCATTTGAGTCTGCAAAAATCGACGCATCATCCGATCCATGTCCGCGTCAGTCAGGCTCCTTGTCGATCTAGAAGAGGTCGTCGAGGCGGACCGGGAGGGCCGCCTCGAAGACCTCGAGGGGACACCGGTACTTCTCCTCTGGCTCCGGCAAGAAACAAGGCGAACGGAGCCGAGAGGGAGAGGATCCGGAGGCCCTCGTGGAGGGACTCGTAACTTTAGATGGCGGGGCCGAGGGATGAGACTCAGCCCGCCTCTTGTGACTCTTATGCTTCTCTTTATGCCTCTTCTCTTTAGAGGAAGAAGAGTTCCCCCTGACCCTGAGAATCTGAGGGAGGTTGAGTCCCAGACAGGGTAGGGGGTTCCAAAGGCCTGGGGGCTGCAGTCGCGGCCTGTGCCTTAGAGGGAGAGGAGGAAGAAGAGTCCTGCAGTAATAATCCCGCCAGGATTAACTTGTTCCTCCTATCCCTGGTGGCCTGGGGGTTAAAAGCTGCACAAATTTGGCAGCTGGTGGACAAATGGGCCACCCCCAACAAAGAACACACTGAGTGTGGCCATCAGCTGGAGAAAGCTTATGGCCACACTCAGTGCACTTAGAGAATATGGCTTTGGGCCCTTCAGCCATAATACAGAACACACTCACACACTAAGGGGAGGGAAATAAAAATGAAGACAAAAAATTACCACAAGATTTTTAAACTAATAATACTACATGACGACTAGGGCGCTAATACACACACACACACACACACACACACACACACACACACACACACACACACACACACACACACACACACACACACACACACACACACACACACACACACAAAGAAAAGTATTCAAGTCTAACTTTTTACGGGTTTTTTAAACCAGAAACTTCTCACCCACGCCTAGGAGCTCTTCACTTGAAACTCCTCTCAGCCGCGGCAAATGAGATCTAGGTAAAGGGAGTATGTAGCAGGGGGATTATGGGTAAGGGGAGGAGCTAGGAGCTCGGATCTTTTAGCTAGTAAAGCTGCCGGCTCGGATCCGAGATCGGATCCGATACCCACAGGTTGCAGAACAAATGAAGTAACTACTTCAGATCACAGGTTTCATAGGCTCCGGAACCAACTGGGTCACAGCCGACAACAATTTAGATACAGCAGACGACTTCAACAGTCTCAGGACTACCCTCTGCACATCTTCATCCGAAAGGCTCCTGGAATACCTGGAGGACATAGTCGGGGTTCTTGATTAGGTGGATGGACAGGCACAGAAGGGTCAGTCAGCTCCTTCTTTGTGGCTGCTGCAACCACCATGGCATCAACAGGGACACCCTTTGTCAAAAATTGCTTGTTGGGTGGGGCTGTAATAAATTTAGTAGGCCTACGGGGAGTTGGTTCCACTGTGTCCGGGGCTGACCATGCCTTTCGAACCACTACTTCCATTAGCGGGTCGAAAGGTGAAGACACCCAGGAGGTGGAAGGGCGAGAACCAAATGCGTCCAGGTAGACCGACTCGTCCTCCAAAGGGTTAAGGGCAGTCCAGTTCCCCCTCTGCTTAAGGATCTCTAGGATGTCTGAAAAGGAGACATCCTCAGAGGGGAATATTGGGGACCCTTCTGAATCCTCCAAGTCGGTATCAGATGTGACTGACTCGGGGGAGTTGACATGTTTCCTCTTACATTTTCTCTTCTGGGGGGGCTCCTCCGAGGGATCGGAGGAGGCCTCGGAAGAGGAAGATATGCCCAATGGGGTGACCTGGAGCGTTTGCTCTCCACGCTTGGGGTCAGGAGGGTGGACAGAGACAGATGCAGGCACCATGGGGGGAGGAGCCGAAGGGGCTGATCGAGGGGCCGACTCAGGAGTCAGCACACTCCTCATGACCTCGAAGGCGCCCCTGTCAGGCAGAGCAAAAGGTCCCCGCTCCAAGGAGACGAGAACCCCTGTCGGCACCGAGAGGGACGGCTCCGAGGCCGATGTCGGGGCCGAGCTCACCTGTGCTGATGCTCCGAGAGGGAGAACGGGATCGGACAAGGGTCCGATGCCACTTGCCCCCTCGGAGCCGATGAGGGAGTGTCGGCACCCAGATCCCTCCAAGGACGGAACCAAGGAAGAGATCGGAGCCAATGAAGGAGCCGAAAGGTGTGGTATCGGTTCCGACGTTACCAAGATTCGAGCCCCAACTAGCTCCGGCTCCGAACTCAATAAGGGAGTCGGAGGAGGAACTGCTGTAGATACCGGGACAGCCACAGTCTGTTGAGATGGGCTGGTTAACATTTTGGCCAGGGCCTACGACTTAAGGAGTCTACTGACCACCCTCTCTAGGTCATAATCAGATAGCCTGGAGGACCGAGATGAGTGGGACCTATGGCTTTTCTCAGATTGGAGTAATGGTGACCTCGGAGCCGAGCGAACCGATTCTAGGGAAGGGGACCTAGAACGTTTTCGGCTTGAAGACGGTTCCGACAGTAAGGTCGGAGCCGACTGAGGTCTAGAGGTGTCGGCTCCAGCCGGAGCCGACGAGGAGGCAGGTGCTCCACCAGGCGACGGCTCCGAACTGGGAGCCGATGGCTTGGCGGGCTTAGAGGATTTACCCGACGAAGGCTTGGTCGGGGATCCTTCTGGCTTAAGTAAGCCTCTCAGGATGAGCTTGTTCCTATGCTCCTGCAGGACTCTCGGGCTGAAGGCATGACAGACCAAGCAAGAGTCCTGCAGGTGTAGGGGGCCCAAGCAATAAACGCAAGAAGTGTGACTGTGTGTCAGAGACATCTTCTGACAGCACGAGTCACACTTCTTGAAACCTAAAACTTTGGTATCCTTAGACATGATGGATACCAAAGAAATAATTCACTAGTGCTTAAAGACACAGAAAAACACACACACACACACTAGTTAAGCTAACAATATTAGTAACTACATAGTTAACTATATATAAATATATACAAAACTACAAACTGTAATAAAGTAAAAGAGCTAACACTACCTTATTAATACAAGGAAAGGGAAGGGAGATTAGCCAATGAGAAAAAAGGGGGGAAGGGAAGAAACTCTCTAACTAAAACGAGTTTCTAAGAGGGAATTTTAGGGAGTAAACAGAGAGTTAACTAACCGGAAAGCTATAAAAATAAGATAAGGTTATCGACAAAAACTTAAAGTTAACTTTTAATATATATATTAGAAATAAAGATTAATACGACCTGGAGCCAAGTAAAATCACAACCTCGTAGCTGAAGCGGCAAACGAGATCTGGGGATGTGACGCCTAGCATTGTGGGCTATAGGGAGGGCCTCGAGCCAGTAAATAGCTCTCGAGCTTTAGTAGATTGCCGAGTCTAACCCATCCAGCAAGAATGAAGGTGAGATAGACAACTTAACATCTAATCATCTACGAATTAGTTACCTACACTAACAATACCAATGCCACAAAAAAAATTGTCCTACACTAATATATAAACTTTGAACAAGAAAAAAGTTAACACTTAGCCACAGCCAAGAGAAGCACAACCGAACTTGTCGACGTGGCAGACGAGATCTGGGGTTTGTGCTGGTGCACTATGGGATACCTGCTTAGCCACGAGCCAACCAGAAGTCTTCAAGCTTATAAATCGGCCGAGTCAGAGCCGAGGATTGGCTCCGAACCCATATGTAAAAATGAAGGTGAGATTGGACTACACAACATTAAATTCCACCTGGTAACTCTAACTGGGTCATTTCACTCTCTCTCACTCACACACACACACACACACACACACACACACACACACACACACACACACACACACACACACACAAACACACAGACACACACACACCTCAACCTGTTAAGGATTTTTGTTAGTATGCATTTTTCGAAAGTATATGACACATAAAACTCAAAATGTTTGTCATTATTTAGCAACTGCAATCCTTTCAACTAGGAACTAGAAACATAAGCAGCAGTCTCAACAGCAACGAAAAAGTGTGATGAGTCAGCATACGCACACAAAAAATAAATAAATAAAAAGCCAAATGTCACACACACAAGTGCTGCAGTGCACTTCTGGAAGTACACAAAATGTATATTTTTATGAGTGTTTACTGTCCCTTTTGCTATCTGGAACCAGAAAGTGGAATGAACCAAAATACCTCTTTTAGACCTGACTGGGCACAAAGCAAAATAACCAAACAGAAGACACATGTAAAAATGCAAAAATAAACAATAATGGCGTAACCTGACATACATTAAGTCATTATAAAAGAAGGAATCAAATTACACAGAAATAATTGGAATTTGTGGGAACAATACATGCAAAATTATGTACAGAAGGAAAGGAGGAGTGAGGTTTAAGGGAAGGCAGGAACTGAGCAATTTATGTAATGTATGACTAAATATGGGTCGTTATAATGTATGTAATTGAAAAAAAAATTTAATATGGTTAACCTTTTCTATTAATGTATTTTTGCCTATGTTCTAAGTGATTAAGGGGTTTAAACAATAAAAAGTATATAAAAAAGTCAACCCACAAAAATCACTTTATAAGAAAACCAACAGAATTGCACAAAAACGAACTACAAAGTCAATAAATAACATCCAACGTCATACCATTACTTTAGCATAAACTGATACAACAGCAATCACATAAAGAGAGTAAATGACATCCAACATCACAGCACAGCTTTGACAAAAGGACATAAATGCAATCAACAGTTTAACTAACCGAATACCTTCACATGTTTTGTTGATTCCAACCATAGCTACAGGCATTTCTATATAAGCTGTTAAGATAAGGAAAATACATTGTCCTACCCACAAAAGGATGCTTTCAGATTTTTTTTTAACTGAACACCAGTTTCCAGACTGCTGCCCCCCCCACAGTCCACACCCCTCCAGTTTGATATACACCATTTGGAATTTGTTTACAACATATAAGGCACATTTAGGAGTGCATTGAGAATGGATGGATGTCGGTCATAGGCTGGAAAATGGTGTACAACTCCTTAAATGCAGCTTTATCCCCTGCTCTGTTTTAAGGTTTAGGTCATGCAAATATGCAACTATACAAAGAACCACATGTATGATGTACACAAAGCCTTGGTTATAACTCGTTCTTTATATATGAAATTGAGAGATAGTATCCTTGGGTTGAGCAAAAATGTGCATGTTATGCTTTGCAAGGCGTGCCTGACAGCACTCATGTCTGCATGGCAACTCTCAAACAGTTAACATTCCTGCTTGAACACACACCACTGGAATAAAAAAAGTCTGCAAGTGGATATATATCTGAATACAACTGTTGTATGGGAGGGTCATGTACCCTCATGCCATCCACACACCCTGTGCTACTTATCACTTCCAACGTCTCCATTATTTGGAGAAAAAAAATGCTTATTTTTGCACATGCCAATTAAATAATTGCCTTCCTTTGGCAAATAAGGAGGTGGCTATCATTTCTGAAACAAAGTGTTTAAAAGCCTGTATGACTCAAGCACTTCAATATATGTCTAAAGTGCTAAAAGCATTATTCCAAAATATTATCACATTACAGTAAATTATTAAACACACTGCAGTATTGTAGTCTTTCTAGACTCTCAATGCAAAGAAACCATTTCATACAAAAAAGCATTATTCCAAAATATTATCACATTACAGTAAATCATTAAATACACTGCAGTATTGTAGTCTTTCTACATTCACCATGCAAAGAAACCATTTCATACAAAAAAAAAATCAAACCAAAGATATTCTTCTACAATTTCCTCATTTTCTAAGCACAAATTTGGGAAATACTGAAGAATACCACTTCTTCAAGAGAATCACTACAGACGTTGGGTGGTCCAGCACTCCCCACCACCACCAACCTTCCTTCTTAGGGCATTAATACTTGTGTATTATTTTGCACTTTCTAAACAGTTGCTATTGACTGCTGCTCCAGTCTTTGTTTACCATGTTCAGACACTGTGCCCAGTCAGCAGCACCAAAAATAAATAGCTAATGTCAATCCAAATAAACAAACAAAAGTGTGTCTAGATATTACACACGTACACACATAGCTACGGTAACAGGCTTTGTTGGGCAAAGTAAGCAATAACAGTATGTGATAATTAACATAAAGTAGTTAAAACCATTGCAAGTCCACAGTTCTCTGAATGCACAAAAACATAGCACTTTAGCACAGTCTCTTATACCGATCTCTGCACAAATGTGCATACATTACATGCTGCCTGCTATATTCTGGTCTTATCTACACCAAAAGAAACATAGCCAACAATTCAATGCAATCTGCATTTCTTATATGGATATCACACACACACAAAACACACAAGTACCTGATATATTTTATATAAAATAAGTATGCACATTTGTATTTTATATAATACATGTACTACATGGGACGAGTGTATAACACATGTATATTTATATAAAGTACATAATATATAAGCGGCAAGCGTAAGCAGCATATATACACACACCTAGAGTATTTTTACATGATAAACACGCATATATTTATAAATATGTTATAAACGGTCATGAGACATGATCATCTCCATCTCCATAACCGCATTACCACTTTAAATGTCACTAATGCCTAAAACGACAATCACCATGAAGAATGGCTGACCAGAGAAAAATGAATTACTACTCCAATGCAGACTGCCCCTTTTTGCAACCTCCTTACAACTCTGACTTGACAAAATGTGCTGCTGTAGGACCCTTGCTTTCCAGAAAGCATCACTAACTACACAATATATTTGCTTGAAAACACCAATTCACTACAGAATTATGAAAAAAAAGTTCTTGGAAAGAAGTCCTTTTCCCTAGCTGTTAAAATTATTTATTTCAGGGCTTGTGCTTACACATTATATTTTTGACATCAATTATAACCCACCAGTTTTCAATAAAGCATTGTTGCAAATAACAGAGAATAACAACCCATTGAACCCAAGCAAGCTTACTGGATCTGTTATGGTACTTTCTCTGACTGATATAATTCTGAAAATGGTATAAACGACGGAGTCACGGAGCACCACTTAATCATCATAGAATTCAAAATGGAATGGATACATAAATTATTTACGGGGAGAACTAAGAAAATCACTACTATCCATTCCATGGGCAATTAAAGAATACAGAGAACTGTACTCTGCTGGAGAAAAATGCACCGCTTTTTTGGCACCAGTCAATAAAATACAACAACAAGAATTAGCATTACCTCAATGCAGATCACTCGTTCACCACCCCACTGCTCTAGCATTACCTCAATGCAGACTACTCGTTCACTCACCCACTGTTGAAAAGCAGTTTCAAAGTTGTTAACCCCACTATTTAAAAAAAATAATAAAATTTCTGACTTCAGACAGTGACAGTTCTTCTCAGCAAAGCGTGGCAAGCGCCTAAAATTAAGCAGATGCAGCTGGAGGACCGTTATAAAAAAAAAAATCATCTGACCAAAACCTCCAATCACATCCCCCATGTATTTGACATGTTTGGTGACAGGGGGTTCATTGGGAAGATTTTTTTTTATCAGGTACAACTTAAAAGGAGACGGCGTGCCTAAATCCTCCACTTTCTTAAAATTCAGGGAGGTGCAAGTGAACCCCCTTGCACCTGCCTGTGGGCACCCATGCTCTCAAATTAAATATACCAACTCTGAGATCGCACTACATTGAAGAAAATGGTAAAGTATGAATAGACAATGAATATTTATCCTGCATCTGCATGGCTGTCAATCATGCATGTTTCCCATACAATGACACACCCCTTCCACCTGTCAATCACTACGACCATGCCCACATCTACGCGAACGACCTGCGAGGTACTACTCTAATACAAAAACAAGAAAAGAAAGATGACATGCAAGGCTAAGTGACAGGCTGAGGATATGTCACCTGAGATTGCTACATATATACAATCTTAAAGTAAATTAATATAAAACTGGCATGTCATCTTTGGGCATAGTTTAGTAAGCAACAAAAGGAAATGTAGGAGACCAATTAGTTCAAAACAAAATACCTTGCAACACTGCCTGTAATATTAGCATAGGCAGCCAATACAACTTGAAAATGCTAAGGCCCAGTGACATTATAGCGTCTGTGAAGATGCTGGTAATTGTTACAACCCTGAATTTGGCAGCAAAAGCATCCATAACTGTCGTAATTAGCAGTGGCCTGATTAATGATGCATTTATTTAAATACTAGCTAGACATAAAATGAACTAATCCTTATGGGCCCCTTTCTATCACAGATGAAGCCAAAAGTCTGCATGTAGACAGTTAAAAGTAGCTGATTAACCTGAGAAGTATGTCTTTTTGAGGAAAACAGCTTATGGACAATGAAAAACAACTCACTGAGCAGGAAGTTTGAAGACTGATCCTGCCCAAGTGTGTTCATAATGCAACAGAAAAAAAAATGTTAGAACTTTTTACACCCTTAATGCAAGGCGGTTGATTATTTTGACCATAGCTGTTGTCTTAAACACGGAATGGTAAGTTCTCTAGGTTGACATTCTCTCAAAAATAAACAGGACACTGAATATGCATTGAGAATCCAAGGTAGGAAGGAAGGATTCATGCAAACTTTATGACTACGCTAATTATCCAAAAGTACCTGATCCATATGATCAAGTTGCTACTTAATGAATAAGTGTTTTTTAGTTGTCATTGGCTCATACTGCACTTAGAACTTTTTGTACAATATAGTAAAAACAACTAATGTATGCCGTGGTGGTACAGCGGTAGCGTTGTTGCCTCGCAGCAAGAGGTTCTCCTGTTCGATTCTCAGCTGGAGTGCCTTCTGTGTGGAGTCTGCATGTTCTCCCAGCGGTCGAGTGGCCTCCGAAAGACATGCGTGAATGGGCGTGCCTTCGCTGAAGGTTGGGAGTTGGGCTGGCAACTCGGCACCATCAAAATCTACTGCCAATGATTACCGGACCGGAGTTCCGCTGTGGCGACCCATAACCGGAAAATGCCGAAAAGACAAACAAACATAGTAAAAACTACTAATCTCCAAAAAGTGTCTCATCATTTTAAAGCATTCTAAAGCAACGTAAAACCAATGAACAAGTGCTATTAGTATGCCCATTCAATTTCAGGAAGGTAAAACTAAAACAAGCCTGTACAGACCTGATGCCAGAAAAGAACAGCCAAGTTTATTCAGGTTATGCACTCCACAGTTTATACAGTGTCACATATAACTGCTATTAAAATGCACCACCAAGATTGTGAAATTCAAGTTATGCAAGCCAAATATTACATGGTGGGAAAAGTCTAGCATTAGGATCATGTAGTTGAAATCCTCTGGTAAATGCAATTTGTGTGCTAAGTTATTATTATTATTATCTGCACATTGCTGCACACTGAGTGAAAACAATACTGCCCAGGGCAAAAGGTGTTAGCGTAATACTGTACACTTGATAGTGCTAGTTTATTTTCTTATAAAAATATTCAAAATTTTCTAGTCAGCTAAGGTCACAACAATGCATATGCTTTTTTTTGGGTTAACATTTAGTAGTTTAAATTTCATAACTGTAGCTTTTTGAAATTCCCTGTAAGCACTAGTTTATATTTTGGCAGTGGCACTGATGTGACAAAATAAACCACTAGTGAAAAGGTCAGATTATTTTAGTAGAATCAGGGAACAAATATTCATGCACTTACCATACCTTTCAATCTCTTAGTATAAGAAATCTGGACAAAGCCTAAAATAATGGGGGAACAAAGGCCCAAAAATAGGGACAGATTTTAAACATTGCTCTTATAGACTTAGAAAGTTGCTAAAATGACAGCATTTGTCTTAGCATGGATTTTATGAAGGAAATGAAGTCTGAAATTTAAATATATGGCATTATTTAATTATTTCAATCCTCTGTGATTTGCCAGAAACCCACAAACATTATGAGGAAGAGGCCAAAAATAAGAGGCATAAATCTGGACATCCTGCAAAAATCTGGACAGTTGAGAGGTATGATTATGACAAGTGACTGTCCTATGAAACATTTTCATTTTGATGATTACAACAGATGAAGCTCATAGCATGTACAGGGTACTAGAAAAAGTGATTGGGTTAATGTTCATATAGTTGATTCATTCATTCATTCTCCAACTAACAGCTTAATTCAGTTCAAGGCTGCAGTGGAGCAGCTTTTCACAGCATTCAAGTGAGTGTAGAATGTCACCCCATTGGACGTGGCACATAAACACTTATACATGCAAGTCAAACACACCCTTTGTCAATTTATATGATTGACAGCTCACTTACAGTACATTTTTGGGATGTGGGAGGAAACTGAAGCACATGATGAAAAGCACAAAGTTGGGTTTATTGCAGTGTTTCAACCACCCAGAAGACATCCAGAATTCAGCGAATCTATTTAATTAACAATTCATTTTTGTTAAACAGATTTCATTATATGCAAATGTCTTTTTTTTAAATAACCCAGATGTAACGGTCATTTGAGCAGAACTTTGTCACAGTGGTTTTCTGCATCAGAGATAAGCGGTTTACACCTGACCTCTGGTTCCTATCTTGTGAAATCTGTATATTTTTCCATGTCTGCATATGTTTTTTCCATGCATCCAGGTTTCTTCTCAAAAACATGCTTATTGACTGGTCTCTCTGTATTACCCGTACACATTGTATTTGCGGCACAAGTACGAAAACTGAATTTGTAATATTAACTTTGATAGATTATGTTATGGATCACTATGTACTTTGAGTCTATTGCAGGGCTACAAACCTACAGTTGCAATGTCCAAACAGGGTACTAAAAAAGAGTCATCCAGAATAAATAAAGTATAAAAGATAAGCTACACAGGTTTGAAGGCTAAATATGCTCCATCTTTCTGAAACCTTAGCTGATGGAGTGTGAGGCAACTTTTAAAAGAATGTTACATACTGCATTCAAAATGCAAATGTGTTTAAATACCAAACATGCTTGTTATCCAACCAGCCTAATTTTTACACCAGTCTTATTGCAACCTTTTACAAAAGTAAATGTCTGTTGGAGAATTTTAACCAACTATGATCAAAGCTACTGGAACACATAACTATGCTATCATTATTTACTGCTGCTACTGATCTGCACCGAGTAACCTTTTTTTTTCCAAAATCTCTTTATTTGAATTTTCAGATATTAACAGCAATACATCCAATCAAACACACAAAACAAACAGTACATACAAAAAGGAAAAATTCAAAAAACTAATAACACACACACAAAAAAAAAAAAAAAAAAATATATATATATATATATATATATATATATATATATATATATATAATAGAAGTCACTACATCATCAAATGGAGTATAAAAGGTTTTTAACATCACTTACGAAAGTGACGGATAGTATAAGGGACATATTTTCTGAAGAAGATAAATATAGAAATTCAACCACATATTATACTTAATGTAATTAGGGAATATAAGTAGATATATAAAGAGGAAAAAAAAAGGGAAAGGAGAGAAAAAAAAAAACTAAAAACTGGTTATAATGCAGTTATTGCTTAATATAAATTTGTCTTATCGTGTCAGTGTACAGACTATCTTTCTTTGTTAAGAATTACATCTAAGTAAGTAACCCAAATTTCTTTTTTGTTTTTGTATAAACTAGTTTGTGAGATGAGATATATTTAATAGCAAGGTTGCTAAATCCTTCCCATGTAACTGGAGATGTGACATTCCAATTTTTAGTGATATAAAATTTAATAAGGACACACATCGTGATAAGGACATGTTTTTTTTATTTCTGGAAGTCGAGTCGTGTTAATGTGCAATATAGCTGCCTCCCATGACAGGGTTGATTTTTCATATCCCATCTTCTCTAACCTAGCTCTTAAAGAGCACCATAGGTTGTGTACCGTGCTACATTTCCAAGTGACATGGAGAATATCTGCAGTTTGGTTTGGGCAGTGAGGACATATAGGCGAGAAGTTGGAATTGAACTTATTTAGTTTTGATGGGGTATAGTACACATTATAGGTTCATAGGTTCATACTAGGCTATCTGCCCTAGGGCATTTATAAGCCTAGCCTGAGTGTGTATGGCTTTCGCCACCCATTTTAAATTAATTTTGCTATGCCCTTTTTCGAGGTTAGTATACTGTGCCTCTGTCTAACAGTGACACAGAAGTGATACCCGGGGTAAACCTACGATCTCCCATCCACTCATCAAGATTCCTCTTGAAGAGAGTCAATGAGGGACACTGCCTAACCTGGACTGGGATTTTATTCCAGAGTGAAGGGAGCCTCTGGGTTATGCATCTGTCCCTCCAGCATGTCCTATTTATTTCAGTGCTGAGGTTTAAGTCCCTCGAGCGTGTAGCTCGATGGGATTTGGATTTTCTGAGGTGCAGCATGTCCATTAATTCTGGGTTGGACATGGCTTTATACGTCAGGCACAGATCGCCTCTGAGCAGGCGGTATGCCACTGAGTAGAGCTGGAGTTTCTTTAACCGGGCAGCATACGGCATCTGTTTGAGCCCCTTGATCCTCTTGGTGAGGTACTTTTGGGGTCTTTCCAGTTGCTGCAGGTGTCTGGTAAGGTACATCCCAAAAGGGGCATTGTACTCAATTATGGGCCTGATGAGGGATGAGTAAAGAGGCACGATGACCTCCCCTGATCTAGATGTGAATCCCTTCAAGATTAGGTGGGCTATATAAAATGTTTTTCTAACCACTTTGGCCACGTGGTTGTCAAATGAGAGATTGCTATCCACTTGGGTCCCCAGGTCCCTAATTACTTATTCGTTACTTAATGGATTACCACCTATGTGGTAATTTGTGGGCACTTTGTTTTTGCCAAAGGGGATAACTATACACTTTTTGGCGTTTAGCTTGAGGCCATGGCTCTGGCACCAGTTGTCTGTTTCTATGAGGCCCTTTTGGAGGATGCTTGTGTCGGCTGGAGAGTCTATTATGGCACCCAGTTTGCAGTCATCTGCAAACTTGGTCAGCCACAGTCCTTCCATGTTGGCCTGTACCTTCGAGAAATATATACAGAACAAGAGAGGTCCTAAGACTGAGCCTTGTGGGACGCCACTTGTAACTGGTTTGGAGTCTGACATGGCTCCAGCTATTCTAACCATGTGGGTTCTGTCCTTGAGCCAGTTTGCAACCCATCTAGTGACATAGGGGTTTATATTTAAGCTGGTGAGCTTATCTATAATGCCCAAGTGGGGTATTGTATCGAAGGCTTTTACGAGGTCCAGGTAGGCTGTGTGGACCACCTTCCCCTTGTCAATGGCCTTGGTGACTGTTTCAAAGAAATCGACCAGGTTTAAGAGGCAGGATCTGCCCTTAACAAAGCCGAACTGGGTAGGATCCAGTGTCTGTAGGTCCCCAATATCTTTATTTATAAGGTCCATGATAATCCTTTCCATAGCTTTGCAGACCAAGCTAGTGAGACTTATGGGGCGATAGTTTCCAGGATCAGTTGAGGCACCACCCTTGTGGAGAGGGACCACTGTTGCTGTACACCACACTCTGGGTACATATCCTGTAGTAAGGCTGAGATTGAACAGTAGTTTTAGGTTTGGGTTTAGCTCTTCTTGGAGTTCATGTAGGACGAAGCCCGGGACACTGTCTGGTCCCACTGATGCTGTGTTTCTTGCTTTGGAGAGGGCAGCTCTTACCTGAGCATCTGAGATGTGAGGGGGGCAGCACTCTGCTGGGATAGACATTAGCCCTTTTGGTGGGGGGGGGGGAGTTTGCGCTGAACCTGTCAGCTAGGATGTTGGCAATGTCTGTGGGTTCGGTGTATTTTTTGTCATTTTCGACTAATTCTGAGCATATCTGGGAATTACCACCCAGGTTGCTAACATAACTAAAGAAAGCCTTGTGATTATCCTTAGTGTCCTGTGCAATTTATCTCTCGAAGCTGGCCTTAGACGATTTTATGAGTGCCCGTAGTTTTTTGCTAATACTGATCAGAGATGCCTTCCCTTTTTGGGATTTTGCTCTGTCATGTAGTAGCTTCCTCCTTCTATTGTACAGTTTGTTTATGGCTGGGGTCCACCAGACAGGATGTCTGCCTTTGGAGGATTGGGTCTTGGTTTTATTTGGGATTGCATGATCCATGCATTCCTGAAGGTGTTCATAGAATGCGTTTATAAAGGATTTTGTGGTCTGGGCCAGATTATCCACAGGCTATGAAGGATTCCACCTCGGTTTTGAGGAGTGTGAAATTTGCTTTAGAGAAGTTTTTCACTGTGGTTTTCTGGGCATGGGGTGGGGTCGGGATGTGAATATCCAGTGAGATTAGTTTATGGTCTGATCTTACCAGTGAGGGATACACTTCTGGTCTGGAGCATAGAGTCCCCATGTTGGTGATGATCAGGTCCAGTATGTTTTCCCCTCTTGTGGGAGTGGTAACAAGTTGTTCCATAGCATTTGAGTTTATAAATTCTAGGAACCTTTGGGCTAGGGTGTTGGAGCTAGAGTAATGCTCCCAGTCTATGGTTGGGTAGTTGAAGTCACCCAATATAATGGTGTTTGGAGAGACCTTCATATTTTCCAGTGTTCTCAGGAAGGCCGAGTGGGGTTCCTGGGTTTGGGAGGGTGGTCTGTAGCAGGCTATAAACTGGAAGGCAGTTTTACCCACTGTTAGTTGCACATGGATAGTCTCTGATGCTTCCACCAACCTGGAGGTGTGGGTATCTTTGACGAATATTGATACTCCCCCTCCTTTTGTGGTTCGGTCCAGGTTTTGGGGCCGAAAAGCATGGTATGAGGTATAACCTGGTAGTGCTGGGGTGCTCTCGAGAGCCTTGAACCAGGTTTCTGTTACTGCACAGATATCGATGTTCTCCATGCTAAGGAGAGTTTCGAGTGCATGCATCTTGAGGTTTAGACTTCTGGCGTTGAGTAGCATTACTCTTAGTTTCTTATCCCTTGTGATACCTATGGAGGTGGGTTTGTCTTTTGAGCCTTGCCTAAAAAGACACTATGGGGGTAGCAAGAGCCTTTGCCAATATCCAAAGCCCAGGGTGACAGGTGCAAGCCGTCCCTAGCGAAGCATCGTGGCTTGTCGAGCATGTCATCCTAGGCTGACAGGCATTGGATCCCCTTTGAATGACACCAATACTTAAGCCAATTGTTGAAATTGATAATCTTGTCTTCATACTGTGGCATCATTCTTGGTGAGGGTAAGATGCTACTCAAGGTCAGGGTCATACCGGCCTGGGCTACATGCTCAGAGAGCTCCTCTATGTCTCTTTTCATGAAGTGCAGGGAGGTACGTCTCAGGTCATTCACACCAACATGGACAATGACTGAGTCATATTTGTACTTGCCTTGGAGTGACCTGAGTGCTTGTGTTATGTGGCGGATCCTAGCGCCCGATAGGCAGCTCACCGTGACCTTCTCCTTGTTCAGCCTGGTGAGCGGGACGTCAGTGTGCCTGATGATAGAGTCACCTATTACAAGTGTATCAGGTATGTTGTTTAGCCTTAAGGGCTGTGACTGTTCGGCACACTGGCTTTGTGAGCTATGTGTTGCATGTGTTTTGTTTTGGGGTAGCGGTTGCTTGGGTGTCTGCTTTGGAGGTCTCTGCTGCTTAGGCAGATTTTTATTTAGAGCCTCAAGTATGTTTTGTGTGTTTATGTGTTTGGTTTGCTGTCGTGGTAGGTCTATGTGAGACTGGAATTGTAGTGAGTGTGGTTTCCTTCTCCTCCTGACTGGTTACACCAGTACTGAGTTGAGAGAGCTTAGCCTCCAGTTTGGCTATATGGTTGCATCTCTCACATGTGTTGGAATTTGTTGGGAGGAGGAGAGGGTTGTCTGTGTACATTAGGCAGTTGTAACATTGCCTCAAGATTCCCAGGTTCACCAGCTGGACCTGAGAGGAGATTGACAACTGACCTTTGGACATGCTAGAATAGTATTGGGAATTCCTTTATAATTGAAAAAAAGGGCCAATGGGGAACAAGTTACTCAAGGGGAGTTTGTGAGGGTGTAGTGCTTTTAATTTTTTAGTGCTGACTTATATAATTGCTTTAGTGAGCAAGTGCTAGGCTTTAGCATAGGAATAGGGTGTTTATTATGAGAACTAGATCAGTTCCAAGGCTCAAACCCAAATAAGCGGCGCTGCTCGATGCCGCGCTATGCACAAAATCACGCAAAGCCGCGCTACAGCGGGTTTTATACAGGCAGACTTGAAAGAGCTAGAAATTGGCCCAAAACAGCCAACAGACTACCAGATTCCTGTGCTGGGAGCACTCCTCCAGGGACAGATAGGCTGCTCCAAGCTCCCCACTGCCACTGGTGAACAAAGAAGCCTCCCTCTATCCAAGAAAGGAAATGGCAACACAGGAACTTTCCAAAGTCCAGAATACAGCAAAGCCTGTATTTGGACTACTCTAGGTCAGGAAAGATGGGAAACAAGGATAACTTTTTTTTTTCTTTTTTGCAACAAACAGCAGGAAATTGCAATAAATATGTAACACAGGCTAGCGCACTTGAGTGTGTAGCCTCAATAAGTAAATGCAACAAACAGGACAAACTTTAAAAGTGCAGGTGCAAAAACAACTTTAGACAGTTTAAAACAGTTCAAGAAGCAGAAATATTTGCAGTTTAGCTAGATCGGACAGTCACCCAGGTAGTAGCAGGAAAAAACACTTTTATCAGGTTAGCAGTCACTCTTTTGGCCTCTCTGCTGCTAGCACCACTCTGCCGGACCAAAAGGAGCTTGGCTGAGTAGTAACAAGCGCAAAAACCTCGCCAAAGCGGGTTTTATACAGGGGGACTTGAAAGAGCTAGAAATTGGCCCAAAACGGCCAATAGACTACCAGATTCTTGTGCTGGGAACACTCCTCCAGGGATAGATAGGCTGCTCTAAGTTCCCCACTGCCACTGGTGAACAAAGAAACCTCCCTCTATCCAAGAAAGGAAATGGGCAACACAGGAACTTTCCAAAAGTCCAGAATACAGCAAAGCCTGTATTTGGACTACTCTAGATCAGGAAAGACAGGAAACAAGGATAATTTTTTTTTTTGTTTTTCTTTTTTTCAACAAATAGCAGGAAAATGCAGTAAATATGTAACACAGGCGAGCGTACTTGAGTGTGTAGTCTCAACAGGTAAATGCAAAAAAACAGGACAAACTTTAAATTACAAGCGCAAAAGTGCGCTAATGCTGGCTTTAAAGCAGGGAGTTAGAAAGAGATAGGAAATGGCCCAAAACGGCCCATAAGCTACAGGTCACTGGGCTGGAACCACTCCTCAAGGGACAGATAGGCTGCTCAGAGCTCCCCACTCTCACTGGTGAACAAAGAAGCTTCCTCCTATCCAAATAAGGATATGGGCAACACAGGAACTATGACACAGCCCAGAGATCAGCAATACCTGAAGACTGGACTATTCTAGTTCAGTAAAGGCGGGAAACAAGGATTTTTTTTTTTTTTTTTACAAAGTAGCGGAAATTAGGTACAGAAACACAGTAAATGCTTTAATTCGGCTAGTGCACTTGAGTGTGTAGCCTACCAATTAAACTAAGCAAAAACAAACTTTAAAAGTGCAAACAAACCCTCAGAAATACAGGCAGGAATGCAATAAAACAACTTTACAGAGCTTATTTAGTAAAAGAAACAGAAAAGTCTATATATACAGAAAAGCAGCTAAAACACACAAACACTTCAGATGCAGTGCAACCTAGAGCACTTGAGTTGTAGCAATATTAAGGCTATTACAGTTATAATAAATGCTCTGAAATATACTGTATATTTCCAAAATGTTTGAGAAGCACAGTCAGAACACAAGGAGCTTCAGGCGAAAGAAAGGGAAAAAGGAGGAACAGAAGGCCTTATCAAATGTTCTCTCTGTATTAGGCAGAATGAGCTAATGACACTAGACTGGGAGGAGTGTCACAGTAGGGGTGGGCAACTGCAAAGCCACCAAGTATAAGAGCAAGACACCAACAGGGAGGGAGAGAGGGTGGGACAAAATAGCCTACAGACAGCAAGCACTAGAGACACAAATGAAAGTTTTTAAACAGATAAGGATTTGTAAAGATACAGAATAGACAAAGTGCTATATATATATTAAATTTAAAAAACAGTAATCTGTAAAAATAATCAAAAAAAATCAAGATACTTATATTTTCAGCTCAGTTGTGGTCAACAACTAATCCAGTCTGCACTGTGTGTAAAGACAGAAACCCTATCAAAGTTAGGGCTTAAATACCAGAACAGCTTTTGTTTTTTTTTTTTTTTTACAAGAACACAAAAGAACCAGCCCCCACTAGCCAGAAGATAATTACACAGAGGAAAGGCTTCAGTTAAAACAATAGCCTACAGACAGCAAGCACTAGAGACACAAATGAAAGTTTTTAAACAGATAAGGATTTGTAAAGATACAGAATAGACAAAGTGCTATATATATATTAAATTTTAAAAACAGTAATCTGTAAAAATAATCAAAAAAAAATCAAGATACTTATACTTTCAGCTCAGTTGCGGTCAACAACTAATCCAGTCTGCACTGTGTGTAAAGATGATTTTTATCATAATTTGTGTATATAGCAGCTTCTTAAAAGGAATGAATTTTATCGTATTCTCAATGGCCAGTCTCTTATTTTCATCTGTCAGAGATTGTTTATTTTCTTGCCAATAGTTTGAAAATAATAGAGAATTCCGGTGTTTTATATTCATTACAAGTTTATATGTCCTAGAAATTGTTTTCCCTTTCATCTCGAGGTTTTCTAGTATTAGTTTTACTAAGTTAATATCCTGCAAGTCGACTTGTGTTTGTGAGAATTTAGCATTTATGAGATAATGGATTTGGGTAAGAATAACAGTATATTTCTTAGTAAGATTTAGTTCGAGTCTTATTTGTTGTATATTGGATTCTCTCCATTGATATACTTCCCATACTGTGAGATCTTTTATCAGAGGGTAATTTGTTAGATTTAAGGGTTTATTGTTTATTAATAGGTTGGGATTTAGATGGAGTGGTTGTATAAAGACAAGAGCACTGAAGTAACCTAAAAAATCCTAAGGACTTTAATCACTACTTCTTTTTGGAATGTACCAGACATGCAAGATACCACAACAGGTTGAAAGGGGACCTTGTAGACTGTAAATAAATAAACAATAAATCGGTCAAGACTGCATTCAAAAGTAAGTGCATTCTCCCTACCTAGAACTCTTTAAGAAAAGCCCCTGGGAGGGTATCCTCCTGAGTTCCTAAGCACCTTATTGGCTATAACCTTCTATAGCTAATTCCCATACGATCTCTCACACTCTGTAAATATTGTGAATAGCTTTTGACTTTTGACTTTAACTGTGTGAATTAGTTAAAATTTATCTGCATGATATTTTTCCACTATGGGCAATATTGCTCACATTTTGTATTATATGATATGTATTTGTACTTGTACTTTTATTTTTATTGAACTGCTATCTTTACTGTAATCTGTTTCATGGAGCTTTTCTACCCGGGCCTCCACTGAAAACAGGCTCTCTGGGCCCAGAGGACTTCCCCAGTAATCAAACTGGAAATAAATAAATAAATAAATAAAGCATACAATGACACCTAGTACACATCACATCATATTCAGACGCCAAAGGCTGACATCCAACTCTACCAAAACATCACTGGAAATACTGGTTTCACTCCATCCTGTTGAACAAGGCATGCTACACTGTTAAGCTGCAGCTATTCTATAAATTATCATTATGTACCTTTTGTTTCCCATTTTCCACATGGGTTCAGAGTGTTGCATCAACTATCACCATCCCTTGATTCAATGCCACTCACACCTTCTTACACAGCCATGCCTGACTGTAGCAGTTCTTCTCTCATACATTCCATTCATCTCTTTCCTAGATGCTCTTTTTTCGGGTCTACTTTATTTATGCAAAAGCGTAAAACCGCGAATACATAAGGATCGAACCATATGCATCAAAAGTGCAAGCCGTCGAAAACTGTAAATGGAAATCTCTGTAGGTGGAGATTCCCGTTTACTTCAATATAGTGCGATCTCGGAGTTGGTATATTTCAGCAGCGGGGGGTGTGGGGGTGCAGGAGGGCTTGCCCCCCTGCCTACATCTTTTTTTTCCTGTGTATTTTTTTTCTTTATTAACTTTCGAACGTTTAAGAGTTCGATGCATATGTGCCGATCTTTATGCATTCGAACTTTTGAACATTCAAGTTAATAAAGTAGACTCCTTTTTTCCCCTTGCTTCCTTCATGTCTCTCCCAAATCTTTCCACAAGCTTGCCTACTGTTTTCTTGCACATGTGCCTGAATCACTGTAAATCTGTTCTCTCTGACCTTCTTAGCAATTAGAAGTTGTCTTCTGCTCTAATGTCATTATTTTTGCTGTCTGTCCCACAGCGTGCTTCCTACTACATGCCTCAGGTATTTCATCTCCATCATCTCTAGTTTCTTCAACTGCTCTGTCTTCACTGCCCAAGCATCTGTACCATGCAGATGTACTGGATGCACCACTATTTTGTACATCCTTACTGTTCAGCTTCTTCTGCATTCTTCTGTCATACATTACCCAGACAATCTATGCCATTTCACTGCAGACCAACTGATTCTAGCTTTAGCCTCCTAATTAAGCCTTCCCTTCCCTTCTCCTCAACCACCCCTCCCAGATACTTGATACTTGAAGCTGTAAACCTGGGAAGATATAAGCTGTTAACAAGGGAGAGAGAAGAGGACACAACGTTAAAAAAAAAAACAGGGACAAATTCAAAATAGACTACAAGAATTATTATTTCTAACAGGGTACAATCTCAGAATTACTTTCCAGAAGCAATAAGAGCGTAGTTCAACAAAATAGTTCACAAATGGTTGTGACAGATAGAAAGAAGGGGGTGAGTCAGCATCAATGAAAGAACAAAGTACAGTTGAGTAAGTTGAACTTAATATAAGAGTAAATGTGTGAATAATCATTGTTGTGTTACTCTTAACCCTACTGGTTATATCCTGTAAAGGATATAATGGATGAATGGCTTACAAAGCTTCAGGGTACTTTACACACACCCAAACTGTCAAGCAACTAAAGCTGAGCTGACTAAAATACAAGTTTGGGAGAAAAGCCCTTCAGAGCTTTCCTGCCAGCAGAAAGAGGGAGGCAGATCCCGAAAAGTACTAGGCTAGGAACAAAAAACCATAAATGTCCACATCCACTCAAATAGGGACACCTGGCAACTCTGGTTGGCACCAACTAAAAAACTTTTCCATTTGCTAATGTAGGATTTTCTAGTAGCAGGCATTCTTGCCTCCATTAGTACCTGTTGCTGCATATCCTCAGTAAACAGGTACCTAAGAGGAATAAAGACCTTATTGTCCAAGTTGTCAACTGAAAATGATTCCTGTCAGAGTATATCAAACACCCCGTTTCTTGTGTGAGTAGATCTAGTCTGTGAGGAAGCTTGTGCTAATTGCCCTTGGCCATTTCTAAGAGAAGGGAGAACCACAATTGCCTAGGCCAAAAGGGCATCACCACAATAATCTTGGGGGATTCCTTCTGAATCTTCAGAAGTACCCAGGACATTAGTGGAAAGGGTGGAAAAGCATACAGGAATATTCCAGTCCAAAGAAAAGAAAAGGCATCCATCTTCCTTGCACTGAGTCCTGAAACAAAATCTTTCCAGTTGATTGTTCAAAGAGGAGCCAGAAAGGTGTACTTGAGTAACTTCCCACAGATGGAAGAAATGTTGGAAGACTCCATGATCTATTTTCCATACATGAGGGCCTGCCCAGGTCCTACTCAGTTTGTCTGCCAACACAGTTTTGCTCTGAGAGAATGTAGGATGCCAGATTGTGCTGTGAAGCTATATCCCAAGCTAACATGGCTAGTCTGTAAAGGGGGTATGACCTGGTACCCCCTTGCTTGTTGATGTACCACATGACTGTGGTATCATCTGAAATTAGAAGTTATGCACTTACCATAACTTGGAATCTGTGTTGTCCATTTTCATTCTTCCTCACGAAGGGGTGGGGTGGGGGGGGGAGTTGGGAGGGAAGGTGAGGAAGAATGAAAATGTACAACACAGATGCCAAGTTATGGTAAATACATAGCTTCTAAATCGATGTTGTCCTTTTCATTCTTCCTCACGAATGGGTCAGAGTTGCCAGCTACATAACTCTTGGGAGGCCCTCAAGGAAGGGCATGCCAAAGCACTGTCGAACCAAAGGAAGCTCTGCTTTTGGAAACAATGTCTCCGTTGTAATGTGAAACAAAGATATGAGTTTTTGACCAAGTGGCTGCGGCACAGATATCATCAATGGAAGTTCCTGAAGAGAAAGCACAGGAACTAGCTATAGATCTAGTGACGTGTGCTCTCGGAGGATGAGACAACTCCAACCCTTTTTGAGAATAAATCAGTGAGATACAATCAGTAATCCATCTGGTTAGAGTAATTTTGGATACTGCCTGACCAAAGCGGTTAGGGGAAAAGGATACAAACAGCTGATAAGACTTCCTCTACTGTTTTGTTCTGTGAAGATAAAAAAATAACTGCTTGTGAACATCAAGAAGATGGAGCATATATTTCCCCTTATTAGAAAAATTTGTAAAGAAAACTGGTAATTGTGTGGACTGGTTAATGTTATTCTCCGTGACTACTTTAGGCAAAAAGGAAGGGTTGGTTTGTAGAGCTACCCTATCGTTATGGAAAATAACGTAAAAAAGCCTAGCTAATAAGGTTTGGAGTTCAGAAATTCTTTTTGCTGAAGAGATCGCTACCAGAAGGATTGTTTCCTAAGAAAGAAACTTCATGTCACATTTGTCTGCCGGTTTAAAGGGTTTTTGAGTTAAATCTTTAAGGACCATCATCAGATTCCAAGGAGGACAGGAATCCTTTATTGTAGGTCTAAGAAGGAAAATTCCCTTCATGAAAACTTCACATAGTTTGGAAGATGTCAGAGAAAATGATTCGTTACCAGCATGGAAGTTAGACATGGCTGCCAAATGAAGTTTAATAACAGAAAAACTGGCTCCTTCCTTGAAAAGTGGAGTGAGAAAAAGAAGAATGGCTGAAGTAAGTCCTGAAAAGGGATCAATATTCTTATTGGAAGCCCATATGGAAAATCTTTTCCACTTACTTCTATAGACTTTCTTGGTGGCAGCCTTCTGGAAGGCCAAGATACTATCATGAGCTGAGGAAGCGAGCCTGGACCATCTTGCAATTACTGGTAGTGGAAAAACTGACAAAACCATGTGGTCAGTTTGAGGGTGTGAAGACTGGGATGTTGAATTCCTGATGGGTGAGATAACAGATCCTGACTGGGATCCAGTATCCATGGAGGATATTTCAAGTGAGACCACTGGAAGGAGAACCAAACCTGTCAAGGCCAGAAGGGGGCAATGGGGATGACTGAGCTCTTCAGCCTTCTTGCTTTCTGTAGGGACATTGGAATGTAAGGAAGAGGGGAATACGCAAAGAGGAGACCTGTGGCCAGTCGAGGATCAGAGCATCACTCAGTGACTCCTCCAGAGGAGGATCAGAGTGAAGTACCTGCTGCACTTGTTATTGAGGGAAGAGTCAAATAGGTCACAGCAAGGTTGGCCTCAGTGGCTGAAGATCACATTTGCTACTGTCAGATTGAGGGATCACTCATGGGGAATCAGAATGGACCTGAGTCTGTCTGTCAGCACATTGGTTTTGCCTGGGATGTGCTTTGCGATAAGAAAGCAGACTGAAGAGATCACCCATTCCCTGACTCTCATGGCCTCTCTGCACAATGTGTAGGAACAGATTCCTCCTTGTTTGTTGATGTACCAGACTTCTGACATGTTGTCTGTATGGATTGCAGTAGCCCCTACAGGCAGGACATCCTGAAAGGCTAGCAATGCTAATAGGCCCGCTCTCATGTCTAAGACACTTGTAACTTGGTCTCCGAGGGGGACCGTGTGCCTTGGACCATCTTTCCATGAAATGCCCCCCCACCCCAGTTGAGAAGCATCCATGGTCACTGTGGCTATTGGGGAGGAAGAGAGAATGGTCTGCCCAGAAACAGGTCATTTGACTGGATCCATCATCGAACATGATGTTTGCAAATTGGGGTAAGTTTTACGGGAAAAGACAGAGGTCGGTAAAGAATGGACCACAGAACCACAAATGTCCATTGAAGGATTCGCATAAAGAATCTTGTTAGAGGAGCTAGAAGAATGGCAGTTGACATTAACCCAAGAGCTTGTAACACTATTTTTGGAGGGGACGGACAGTATGTCGTGCATTGATTTCTCAATGATATGATGTGATAAAGAGGTAGTGACACCACTTCAATTGTAGTATCCAGTTCAGTTCCTATAAACTCCCAAGTCTGTACCGGAGTCAGCTTCGATTTGGCAAGGTTTATCATAATGCATAGGGAGTTGGAGATGTGAAGCAAGTAATCCCTGACTTGTAGAAGTTAATGCCGGGTTAGAGCAGTGAGGAGCCAATTGTCAAATGAGCTGCCATGATTGCCATGCATTTGGTGAACACCCTGGGGGCTGTGGTGAGACCAAAGGATAGTGCTCTGAATTGGTAGTGATTGGCTCACAGCCAAAAGCGCAGGTGTCTCCTGGACTGCCTGTCTATTTTGATATGATACCACGCATCCTGCTGATCTAGAGAGTACATCCAATCATTCTTGCACAGAAGAGACAGGATGGACTGAACCATAACCATTCAGAACTTTGACCTATTTACATATTGATTAGATTGCTTAGATCCAGAATTAATCTCAGGTCCACTGTTTTCTTTGGTGCTAAAAAGAAGCCGGAGTAAGTTTTGAATCCTGTTTGTTTGACATGGACCTCCTGGATGACTCTTTTTTGTAGCAGCCTTTGAACCTTGTGAGCTGCTTACTCCCTCTGACTGGGTGGAACGTTGGGATGTTTATTCCTTGTGATGGGAAGTGGAAGGGAAAAGGGAATGTAGTAACCTCCGGATATTATATTTAGCAACCATACATTGCTTGTGGGATTTGTCCAGGCTTCCAGGTGGAGGGAAACATGACCCGCGACTGCCTCCAGAGATGGACAGTTGGGCAGTGCTTCAGGTTCTGTGGACCCTCTCTGCCCTTGTGGTGAAGTCTGCCATTAAAACCTCCTCCTCTGCCTTTGCAGGAAGTATTCTTGTGCGAGTAATGAAATGGTCCCTGAGACTTCAGTAAGCACAGTTTCTTACCAATTCACTGATTCCTGGAGAATGAATGTTCAGGGGTAGAGAACTTGAGTCCAGTGGCAGAAAAGGTCTTTCTTTCTGCTCGCTGCAGGTGAGAATATCTTTTACTGATGCCCAAACAAGGAGGAGCCATAGATGAGGGCATTAACATAAGACGTCTTGAAGGGTTCTGTGAAGTCACATAGCTGCATCCAGGCACGAGTCCTAACAGCTATACCTGAACCCGCTGAGTGAGGTACCCTCCTCCCTATGGGAAATTAGCCTCATCCATGAATTTGCAATGGACAAGAGAGTAGCCAGTTGGGGAGAAACCTTCTTGAGGTCCTCTGCAGACATGGACTCAGAGAGTTTGAAAGCTCCTTAATCAACTCTCTGTAAGCGAATAAAATGTGCCAGTTAATTTAACAACCGCAATGCGAAAGTGGCTGAGGCGTATATGCGTTTTCCAAACCTGTCCATCACTCCGGACTCCTTGTTTGGTGGATGGACAGAGGAGCTTTGTTCTACTATCTCCTTCTTAGTGGGCAACTATGGCATCAACTGGGACACTTTTGGTCTGTCTGATGGGGGGACTAAGAATTTATCCGGGTGCTTGGGGATGGGCTCGACAGTATCCAGTTCCTTCCCAATCTGGTGGGAAACAAGGTCAATAAGTTCATCAGCCAGGGGGGGGGGGGGCACCCAAGACATAGATGAGCCAGTCCTGAAAGCCTCCAGAAACACAGATTCCTCAGGAGAAGGACTTTGGGAGGACCAGCCACCTTTCTGCTTGAGGATTTCTAGGATATCCCCAAAGGACATGCTGTCAGGTGGAGATTGGGGGAATCCTTCCTCCTCATCAGATTCTTTGTCCTCTGTGAGGGACTCCACACAGGAGTCTATGTGCCTCCTCTTTCATGTTCTCTTCCAAGATACCTCTTCCGCAAGGTGCTCGGGAGTGGTGTTGGAAGGAATGGGGATTCCCTCTGGGGAACATGTGTGGAGACTTCCCTGAGCTGGCTGACCCTGAGGAGCAATAATGATGGGCTCAGAGCTCGGACCTGATGAGAGGGGAGGGACAGGATCCGAGACTAAAGAGGATGGCTCTCTATGCAGAGAGAAAGCCCTTTATATAACCTGAAATGATGATGGCCCCAGGGAAACCTCCCCCCCCTTCCTTGGAGCCAAAGCAGCCGAAGAAGGAAGGTCGGGGCAGACCCTGGATCCGAGCCCACTGGAGAGAATCATTCCCATGCTGTCCAGGGCCTAGGCATCGAAGGGAAGGGAAGAATCCAACAAAGTAGAACCTGAACCCAATCCCCCAGGCCTGGTGCCGACCCCTCAAATCTGAGATGCACCTTGCTCCAAAGGCATCAGAGTAGGGCTGGCCAGGGTTACCGTCATATTCGAGGAAGGGAGCTTCCTCGGATCCGAAGCCAAACATCTCAGAGGTCTAGGATCCTGGGACACCGAAATGACAGGTCAGATTGGAACAGAAGACAGTACTGGTTGGGAAGATACAATCATGGATCTGGTAGGAGACGGAGCTGGCACGACCCCCGTCAGCATCTGAGCCCTAGGGAATCTCTGCATCATTCTGTCCATGTCAGCTTCAGACAAAGTAATTGAAGACCTAGATGAAGTGACAGACGATGGCCTAGAGTGTTTGGTTGGCATTTGAAATAACTTGGTGGGTAAAGCTGGAGACACAGGTTTTAGTACAAATTCCGGCATATCTACTCTCTTCGTCAGATCTGATGGATGGGGATCTGAGACAGAGGTGGACGGGAGAGAAGATCTGGTAGCAGGGCTGAGTCAATCGGATCTGAGTGCTGCCCGAGCCTTGGATCCAAGAGAGTCATATCTGAGACCTTTTGAAGCTTTTCGGAAGGCTCCAAGGAAGTCTTTGGGAATTACGGATGATGTCCTTTCTCGGCTCTGAGATCACTGAAGCTGGTTTTGAGAGGGTTTGATCCCCAGCTGGAAGAAATCCTTTCAGGATGAGCTTATTTCTGCAGTCAGAGAGGGCCCTAGGATTAAAGGTAGCATGCAAAGTGCATGAGGTATCCAAGTGGGCCTCTCCCAAACAGTAGAAGCACTTCTTGTGGGCATCAGAATTGGGAATCTTATGCTCACAAGAAGTGCACTTCTTAAAACCCATAGGTTTTTCTGAGATGGGTTTCTCAGACATATCAGGCAGCAAGGAACAGTAAAACCTACAAGAAAAAGGGTTTCAAAACGCTAAATTTAACCAAAGTCTGGAATTTATAACAACAGCAGATAGAATTTTAAAAACTTTTTTTTTTTTTTAAATAAAAATTAGAAAGTTAGAAAACAGAAAGAAGTACTAGTCAATTACCATGAGTGGTATGAGAGAAACTAGACAAATGGGAAAAAATAGCACAACCCTAACACCTGCAAAAAGCTAAGGGAGGAGCAGAGTAAATTAAGTTAAAAGATAGTTAAAAGGCAAAAACATATTACCAAAATTACAGAGAAATAATTGTCCAAAAGACACTCTTACGGCTATGGTGGCAAATGAGATCTGAGGAGTTTGGGATGGAATGGAGCATTGTGGGTACAGGGGAGAAGATAGAGCTTTGGATCCGAAGTCTAGTGTATGCATCCGAGTCAGATCTGAGGATTGGATTCTAGATCCATTCATGAGGAAGAATGAAAAGGACAGCATCAAATTCACTTTTAACAGGTCTCGGGGGTCAATGATGCTTCAAAGTGTTGAGTGTCTCAGTCAGTTTAGTATCTCCTAGATATTTATGTGTTTGTGTACTGTCCTTTGTGTCCCACAATTCTGCACTTTTATCCTTGTGGTGACTGACTGCTTTGGAGCAGGGAGGGTGAAGGGGAGACCTAGATTTAAGGATTTCTGTTGTCACCACCAAAAGACTTCTCTTCTGATAAACCCCAGCACTGTAATTTGTAAAGCTGTAAAAATAAAGGGTATTGATGCTGGTATAAGAAATTTCAGATTCCACTGTATCTTTCTTATGTGGAGTCTTGTCAGAGGTATCATGAGAACCATAGATGCCAGGAGAACCAAAATCCTGAGGTATTCCCTCTGAGTGACCGAAGACTGAGTGGAAATGGAAAGGCCGCAGAAATACCTCACTAAAAGAATCACAGGCCTAAAGCAGATGCCCTATGCTGACTGCCTTAAAAAAGTCCAGCTATACTCTGTCACATATCGTCTACTCCGAGGCGATCTCTGCTTAACATACAAAGCCATGTCAAACCCAGAGCTGCTGGAGATGCTACACTTAAAGAAATCCCAATCTCTCAGAGCCACACACTCCAGGGATCTAAACCTTGTCATCACAACAAACAAAACATGCTAGAGGGATAGATTCCTGACTCAGAGACTCCCCAGACTCTGGAATAGATTGCCCATACATGTCAAGCAGAGTGCCTCTTTGGCCCTCTTCAAAAGAAACCTTGATGATTGGATAGGAGAAAGGAAATTCACCCCGGGGATCACGTCAGTCGCCCTGCTAGACAGGGGTCCAGGGAAGTAAATAGTGTGGGAAGAAATAGCCAGGGAATTGTTATGGCTAGGCTTGTATAGGCCCTAGGGCCGATAGCCTAGTACCAACCTATGAACCTATGACTACAAAACTATTTTTTCTTCCTATGGAAGAAAAGCTCTTTCAACTGAGGTATCTAGTTGGTCCCAGGAACAAAATCATGTGTGAAGGAGTCAAGAAAGACTTTTGACTGTTCTCTTGGAATCACAGCTCGTGTAAGAGATATTGCAACCAAGAGAAAGAGATTCCTGACACTTTGAAAAAGACACTACAAAGATAAGCAAATCATCTGTATATAGAAAAAATGTGGATATTGTATAGCCTGCTATGACCTATCACTGAAGCTAGACATTTTATGAACACTTCTTGGTGCAATGGATTGTCCATAGATTAAGGCAGAAAGCTGATAATGAGATCCAGACATACAAAACCTTACGAAACAGGTGAAGTCTAGATGAAAACGGAAATGATGATAAGCATCTTATAATTCTAGTGTTACAGCAAAACTTGAAAGAGGAAAAGAGGTAACAGGTTGTGAAATGACAATTTTGAATTAGGTCACTAACACATACTAGTTTAGTAAAGAAAGATCCAAAACTGGTCACTGGGCATTTTCTTTCTTTAGCACTTGGAAAATCCTTGAATTAAAACACTTCCCACTCGGGAAGGAGGAACCGGATCTATCAGTCATTGGGACAGCATGTGATGAAGAACAGGTGGAAACAAAAGAGTCTGATCTGGAGGATGAAGAATGTCCCCCCGGAAAGAAGGAATTTCCTCCCAGCACCATCTGTAATCTTGATGAATGATATTCAGAACCATATGTCTGAAGCAATCTGTTTCCAAAAAGAAAAAACTGAGATTAAAAGGGTGAGGGTGGGAGTGAGTCATAAGGTCTTTTAAATAGTCATTCAGACGTACTAGACTGTCTTTAGTTTTGGGAGTTTAGAGACTTCTTTTTGGAAATCAGCCAGCTAACACACCTATACTTTCTAGCATTATTTCACCATACAATAACCTGAAACATCTAACAATTATGCAGGTGACTGTCTATTCTCCAACTCTGTTGGAAAAACATGGAATAAACTACCCTCTGATATCACATCTTTGACCTCTTTCCCACTTTTTAAAAGACAACTGAAAATGTATCTCAATAAACATTTTTTCTTTCCTTCACCCTGTCCCTTGTTAACTTTCACTGCACAAAAAAATTATTTTCTTGCTCTTAATATCTGTTTAACTTGTTATAATTTTTTTATGTTTATAATGTAACATTAAATGCCTTTTTCAAGATGATACCTGTTTCAACTAGTGGAGCTTTTCTCCCCGGGCCTCTACTGAAAATGGACATATATCCAGCTAAAATAAAAATCCCTTGCCGTTCCTTCTTAAATGTCTATTTATATGAATTTTGTTGAGACTGTTTATTCTGTTTTCTGCCAAAAAATGGAAGAGGAGAAAAAAATATATTAGAAACTTTGGAAAAGGATGTCTGAAAAATCTTAAAGAGATTCCCTGGATCAGCTTACCCTTTTCATCACACTTTTTGATCACCTCTGTAGCAGAAAGGCTAAAATAAAAATTATGTACTGAACACAACTATGCCCATTTTCATTCTACCTCAACTGGTGGGTCTCGGATCTGACCTCAGATTCGGCTTACCACATTTACTTAGATGCTCGGATCTCACTTTCGAGCTCCTTCCTTTAGCTATAATGTTCCTTTAACCCTATAATACCTCAGGTCGAGTTTGCTGCCCCAAAAGTAAAACAGTTAGTTATAGGCCAATATAAAAGGAAAGCCAATAGGAAAGAAAGGGGCTCAAACCTAGAAGAGAGGTTCCATATTCATTTCAGGTCACTCCCAAATGAAAAAGGAAGTTGAGAAAGAATGAAAATGGACAACACAGATGCATAGTTATGGTGAGTAAATAACTTTTATATCTGATGTTGGCATTTTCATTCATTCCTCAAATGATCGGACAGAGTCCCCTTCTATGCAAGTCTGGGTGGATCTCATGGGAGGATATTCTGGAGTACTGCAGAACTAAAGGCATCCCTGTTTCTGGAAATCAAATCCAGTTTGTAATGCTCAGTAATGGTGTGAAAAATAATTCATCAAATGGCCATAGTTGGCCAACTACCATGAAGTACTACAATGAAAAAGGTAAGCAAAGGGCAGTACTCTGAATTGGTAATGACTGGCTCCCAGATGGAAGCGAAGGAACTTCCTGGGGAGTGTTTGTCCATTTTTATGTGGTAATATACATCCTAAAGATCTACTGAGTACATCCAGTTGTCTTTCTTCAGAAAAGGAAGAAGAGACTGTACCGTAACCATCTGGAATTTTGTCTGCCGAACAGATTTGTTCAACACATTGAGATCCAAAATCGGTCTCCAGTCCTGTCTTTTTTGGCACTAAAAGTATCTTGAGTAGGCTCTGGATCCTTTCTGGTCTGGCGGGACTTCTTGGAAGACTCTTTTGTCCAGCAGTTTCTGAATTTCTTGCACTGCCTAATCCCTCTGATTGAGTGGAACATTGAGGATTTTCTTGAGTACTGGGGGAGGATGAGAAAAGGGAATGATATAGCCTCTGGATATAATTCATTGAACCCAGGAATCTATTATGCTTTGCCAGGCATTTAGGTGCAAGGACAAGCATCCCCCGATTGCCTCCAGAGGAAGACAATCGGTTCTCCCTTCAGGAGTGCTGAAAGGGGTTCTCTGGGAAGGAATCCCTGAAACCCTGGTTTAGTGGACCACCTATGTGGCAAGGGTGGTGTCTTCTGTTTTGGTTCCCTCTCTGCCCCTGGGAGAACTGCCTCCACATGTGTCTTGGAAAGGCCATTTGGCTTTTTTGAACTGCACTTTTCCACCACTCCTTTGGTTCCTAGAAAAGGACCTCAGGGGTGGAGAAATGTACGCCCAAGCACAAAGGGTCTTACCATCCTTCTCACACATGGATAAAGTCTCTTTCACTTTAGGCCCAAACAAGGATGTTCCCTCAAAGGGAGCATTGATGAAAGAAGACTTGAATGGTTTCGCAAAGTCACAGAAGCACATCCAGGTGTGTCTCCTTATGGCTACACCTGTACTTGCTGCTCTGGAAGTCTCTTAAACTGTATGAGCAATCAGCCTCATGGGCAAATTAGACACAGACTCCAGGGTGGCTAGCTGGGAAGCCACTTTGTCTTGGACTCTCTAAGCTACAGCACCCACCAGGGTGTCTGACAATTCCTTAATTAGATTCCATTGGAGTGTCGAGAAATCTGCCAAACAATTCAAGACCTTATAACGAAGGTCAATGAAGCATAAACCTGTTTCCCAAATCTGTACATGGCCTACTCCCTGTTGGGTGGATGGACAGAGGAACTCTGCTCAGCGAGTTCCTTTTTAGTGGTGGCCACTATGACCATGGCATCCACAGCTAACCCCTTGGATCAGAACTGCTTATCCTCAGGGGCAGATAGTATTTTATCAGGTCTCTTAGGGATGGGCTCAATGGTGTTCAGAGCCTTCACGCCTCCTGTGAAATCAACTGAATGAGTTCATCAGCAGGTGGAGTCACTCAAGAGGTAGACAGGCAGGTGCTGAAAGCAGGCAGGTAGACAGATTCCTCCAAGGAAGGTTTTGGGACTTCTAGCCAGCTCTCTGTTTTAAAATTTTTAGGATGTCTCCAAATGAGACATCATTAGGAGGTGACAGTGGAGACCCTCCCCCCTCATCAAAATCTGTGTCCTCAGTAACTGATTCTTTGGGGGGTCCAAGTGCTTCCTCTTGCACTTCTTTTTCTGAGGGACCTCCTCAGGAAGATAATCTGAGAGGTATCAAAAGATGACAGTACCTGGGTCTGGGGACCTTAAGGCTTCAGCACCCACTGTCCCAATATAAAGGCAGGAGGAATAATCGAGCTAGAGGGGGTACCTATTCCAAGGGGAAGTGACATCTGAGTCACCATAAGTGAAAGGACCCTCTCTATAGCCTGAAAAAACGGTCCCCTGAAAAGGGAAGGGAACCCAAAACTGAGATAGACTTCCTTGGGACCGGGGTCACTCCCCACTCTAAAGCACTGATCCTTGAAACAGAAGCCATTGCCAAAGGAACTTGAGCTGAAGCCCTGAGGAGCAGGGATGGCTCCGAAAAACCTGGAGTTGAGATCTGCCCCCTAGAACAAACAAAGTAGCTACGGCTCCAGGAGGTCTCCTGTTCTGAAGCCATCGAAGAGCTCAGGGGAACTACCTATTCCGAAGATATGAATAACTTCAAGGCCGGTACAGTCGGTGCCGGGAGATCTGGAACAGATGACTCTAAGACTTCAGAGGAGGTTAGAGGAGGAGTAGTTACTGGGGAAAAAGAAGTCTCAGTTCCAAGATGACCCAATGGGGCTGGAACCGAAAGGAAGCCTGAAAGTCCTCTAGCCCATAAGGATTTTATTCACCAATCTGTCCACGTCGAGTTCAGACAGACATTTGGTGGTGCAGATAGATGAAGTAGAGGAGGACTTAGTCCTCTGCAGAAAAACTTCTGGAAGCTCCCCTGCAAATGGATCAACCGAAGACGACTAAGTTATCTTAGAAAAAATTTCCTAGTCACAGTAGGTGGAGCATTCATTCTTTCCTGCACCGGAGCCTTCAAAGTTGAAGGACTTGAAGTAGCATTTGGAGTTGGAGTACTTGTCAACACCAGTGTCTTAGAAGCAGAAGCCTGTGATTCTGTACATAATTCCGGAACACAGGGTTTCAATTTCTTTGCTTTCAGAACCGATGGAGAGGTCAGACCCGAGAGGCTTCTTTTCTTTCCTTTGTCCATAGAAGATGAGGACAAATGGGAGGAAATATCAGTTTTCGCTTTGTCCACAGAAGATAAGGCTTCATTAAAAGCTGAAGGAAACAAGCCTTTCAAAATAAGCTTATTGCGTCTATCGACAAAGGTTTGACGGCTAAAGGCATGACGTATGCTGCAGTCCTCTTGTAAATGGAGGGGACCTAAGCAATAAACACAGAGCATGAAAATCTGATGATGGAATTTTATGACTGCACTTCTGGCATTTTTTTAAAGCCAGAAGGGCCCTTACCCTTCTCAGCCATGCCAAGAAAAGGATGGAAGACAGCCACTTACACTCACACTTATACAAAATATTTAGTGATACTAGCAGAGTGGAAAAGAGAAGATCTTTTTTTTTTTTTTTTAAATAAAGAGGGGGAAGGAAAAGAAATAATGATAGTTGGAGACGGAATGTATACCGGGAAGGGAAAAAAAATAACAAGAGAGAGGGACAGAAAATTATCAATGATGACAGTTAAGAACAATATACAAATATGTAAGGGAAAAAAGAATCAACAATGATACTATAGAATTACACCATGTGTAAGAAAAAAATTAAGGTACAGTGATAAAGAGGAAAGAGAGAGACAGAAGAAAAAACTTGAGAAATAAAGAAAGAATTTACCTATTCTCACTGAAACTCGAGAGCACTGGCAAAACGTGACCATTTTGGAAAGTGGCAAACGAGATCTGAGGTAATTGTGAAAGAGGGATTGTGGGTAGAGGTGACGCTTGAGAGTTTTTGGCTGGTGCTCAGCGTAGTAACAGCCGAGTCAGTTCTGATATTAGAACCAAGCCCATCAGTCAAGGATAAAATGAAGATTGACAACATCAGATCAATTGATCTGTCTTTCTGAAATCTTCTGATTTATGGAGATAAAAGGGGAGCTTTCTATGTACATCCAAGAGATGAAGGAAGCATGTATTCACCTTCATTAGTGAAGCTGGGATAGAAAAGTTAAAGTTATATACTCACCATAACTATGCATCTGTGTTATCCATTTTCATTCTTCCTTAACGCATGGGTTATGGTTCTGACCTCAGATCCAATTCAGCTGCATACCACAGACTTACAGATCTAATTCTTGAGATCCTCCCTCTACCCATAATGCTTCAGTCAGTCTACAATACCTCAGATCTAGTTTGCTGCCGCTGTAAAGATCCTAAGATATAGTTGAAAGAAGGAAGTAACAATAAAGCTAGGGCTCAAATCTGGAACAAAGGGTTCCAAAATATCCATAAGATCACTCCAGAAGATGAAAGGAAGTGGGAAGGAAGGTGGAGAGTTGAGGAAGAATGAAAATGGACAACACAAATGCATAGATATGGTTAAGTACATAACTTTAATATCTGGTGTTGTGCTTTTCATTCTTCCTCAGTGTATGGGGCAGAGTCCCCAGCTACGTGAATCTTGGGTGGCCCTCATGGAGGGATATTCCAGAGAACTTCCGAACCAAAAGCAGCTCGGCTTCTAGTAATCAAATCTAGTTTGTAATGAGCAATAAATGTAGGAGCATTAGACCAGGTGGCTGCTGCACAAATGTCAATAGAAGTTCTAGACCAGAAGTCAGAAAAGTGGCTATGGATCTAGTTGAATGTGCCTTAGGAGGCTTTGATAGTGAAAGGCCTTGCTGAGAACATACAAAAAAAATGCAATCAGTAATCCATTTTGCTAGGGTCACTTTAGAAACTGGTCATTCCAGTCTGTTTATTGAGAAAGAAACAAACAACTGGTCTGTTTTCCTGAAATTCCTGTGTAGATAAAAATATAATTATCTATGTACATCTAAAAGGGTCTATATTATATCAACGAAATTTCAAAAACACGAACGCTGTAAACAGCAAAAATGCATAGCATAGAAACCTTTATTGTGGGGGGCAGCACCCCCACACCCCCCCCGCTAATTATATATACCAACTCCGAGAACACACTACAGTGAGGAAAGGGCAAATTTCCCGATCTTCACTGTTTTGCGATCCCACAAAACACAAATCGATGCCCGGCATTTTCGCTGTTTACAGAGTTCGACATTTTAAGCTTTCTTTCTTTTAACAGGGAACCCATCTAAAAGGTATAACATGTACTCTCCCTTATTTGAAAAACTGGGGAAAAAGACAGGCAAATTGTTTGATTGGTATTTGATTCAGAGGCTACTTTAGGTAATGATGATTGATCAGGTCGTAAAGTAACTCTATCTTTGTGAAAAACAATGTTAAGGGGGGTTTGGAGGATAGCGCCTGGAGTTTGGAAATTCTCCTTGCAGATGTAATAGCTACCAGAAAAGCTGCTTTATAAGACAACATTTTTAGATCAGTTTTGGCTGAAGTTTCAAAAGGATGTTACATCAACCCCTGGAGTATGACTGTCAAAATCCCAAGGAGGTAATGGATCTTTCATTGGAGGCCTGTGTAAGAAGGTGCCTTTTAGTAATGCCTTGATGAGCAGTTGGGCCACCCTTCAGGAGAGCTGAAAGGGTCTATCTGGAAAAGAATCTTGGAAACTGTTTTTGTGGGCCTCCTTTGCCATGAGGATTTTGCCTTCCTTTTGACCTCCACCCTTTGCCCCAGGAGAAGTTCTCCCTGTGGGAATCCTGAAAAGATCCCTGGGATTTATGGAACCACATTTTCTTGCCCCCTCTCTGATTCCCCGAGAAAGATTGTTGACGGGTAGAATAAAAGAAGTTATGTACTCACCATAAGGTTTCATCTGTGTCTATTTTCATTCTTCCGCAACTATTGGGTTTGGATCCAACCCTCAGATCCAACTTGGCCATTATTTTCAGCTTGTGGCCATTAAAATGCTCTCAAGCTCCTTCCTTATCCATAATGCTCCATCCCCTAACATATTCAGATCTTCTTTGCTGGCTTACAGTATAAAAGGAAAAATTAGCAACATGTTAACAGAAATCCATATCTGGAGCACAACATAAGAAACAGCGGTTCCTTACAAGGGCTCATTTTTTCAGAAGTCATTAGTTCAAAGGTAGGGGGTTGGTGGGAGGGAAGTTGAGGAAGAATGAATACATGGACAACACAGATGGAACGTTATGGTGAGTATATAACTTCTTTATCTGATGTTGTCAATTTTCATTCATTCCTCAACCACTGCAACAGAGACCCTAGCTACCTGAAATCCTGGGAGGACTCTAAGGAAGAATATTCCTGAGCACAGTTGATCTGAAAGCTGCTGTTCCCCTCAAGAACAAATACAATTTGTAATGAGTAAAAAAGGTATGAGGATTAGCCCAAGCAGCAGTTGCACATGGGTCTACTTCTAAATTTCGAAGTTTCAAATCTTCTAATTTCTTATGGTCAAGACCATAAGATCGAAGTTTTGAAACTGTTTAAATGGAGATTACCGTACATGCAGAAAAGTATATTTACTGTTTTCCTCTCTGTAGTGCAATCCCGGAGTCGGTAGATTTAATTAGCAGGAGGGGTGGGGGCATGGGAGCTTGCCCCCTTCCAAAAACGTTAAAAAAAAAAAAAAAAAAAAAAAATGTTATTTATTTATTTATTTGTTTGTTTACTTTTTTTTTTTTTTTTTTTTTTTTAACATTTCAAAGTTTCAAAACATTGATCTTATGGACTCAACCATAAGAAATTCGAAGTTTTTAAACTTCTAAATTTAGAAGTAGACCCCCGCACATATATCATCCATGGAAGTTCTGGATAAAAATAGTGAAGATGTTGCCATGGACCTGATTGAATGAGCTCTCAACGGTTTTATAAGAGAAAGGGCTAATTTGTTATAGACAAAAGCTATACAATCGGTAAGCCATTTGGCTAAAGTTACCTTTGTGAATGGCTTGCCCAATTTCGAATTTGCAAAGGAGACAAACAATTGATTGTTTTTTTCTAAAATTTTTTCTTCTATGCAAGTAAAAACGCAATTGTCTGTGAACATCTAGTAAGTGTAATATATATCCACCCTTGTTTGCAAAATTTCTAAATAAAATTGACAAATTAATAGGTTGGTTGATGTTTGATTCTGATACCACCTTAGGAAGGAAGGTAGGATTGTTTCGTAAAGCCACCCGATCCTTACGAAATATTAAGTAAGGAGGTTTAGGAGACAGTATTTGAAGTTCTGACAGTCTTCTAGCAGAAGTGATGGCTACCAAAAATATAGTTTTCCAGGTCAAAAATTTTAACTCATATTTAGCTGTTGGTTCCATAGGTGAGTGAATTAAGGATTGTAATAATAAATTTAAATCTCATAGCGGAGTTACATCTTTATAAGTGAGTTTCAAAAGAAGGCACCTTTCAAAAAGGCTTTACAAAGTTTAAGTGAAGCCAAGGAGTACATTTCACTCCCATGAAAATTGGAAATGTCAGCTAGTTGTACCCAAACAGCTGAGGAGCTGGCTCCTTCATTGAAAATTGTTGCTAAAAATTCAATGGCACTATGTACTGGTGCTGTAAGAGGGTCAGCATGTTTCTGCTGTGTCCAAAAAACAAATCTCTTCCATTTACTTCTCTAAAGTTTCCCTGTGGAAGTTTTGTGGGAAGACAGACGTATATGACAAACAGGGTAAGAGACAGTATGTTATCTGGCTATTAATAGAAGAGTCGAAACCATGCAGTCAGTTTTAGGTTTGAGATATCCAGGTGGCTCATGCCTGTTGGATGAGAAAGAAGGTCTGAAATTGGAAGTAGGGTAAATTAGATTAGGCCAAAGGAAGCGAAACCAAATTGTCGAGACCAGTAAGGGACAATGAGGATAACTTTGTTCTTCAACCTGGATGCTTTCTGCAGACATTTGGGGCTTAAGAGAACTGGGGGGAAAAGCAGAGAGGAGACTGGAGGGGCCAGTCATGTAGGACAGCATCTCTCAGTGACTTCCCCGGTGAGGAGATTAGGGCAAAGAACCTGCTGCACTTGTCGCAGCACGGGTGACTCCACTAACGAAAAATCATTTCTGCCACTTTCTTGTTGAGAGACCACTTGCAAGGTAGCAGAAAAGACTTGCTCAACTTGTCTGCTATCATGATGGACTTCCCCAGAATGTACATTGCTATCAGAAATCAGTTGGATGACATCGCGCACTGGCAAACTCTGAGAGCTTCTCAACACAAGGGTAAGATCTGATTCCTCCTTGTTTGTTGATGTATCAAACTACAGACATATTGTTACTCTGAATTGCAATTGTCCCAAAAGGGAGAGAGTGTCTTGGAAGGCCTCCAACACTAAGACTCCCTTCATTCAGATATGCAAATTGACCTCTTTGCGGGACCATGTGCCTTGGACTTTTTTTCCCAGGAAGTGATGCTCAACCTGATCTGGGATGCATCCGTGTCACTATGGCCTTGGTTTGAGGAAGAGTGAAGGGACGACCTTGTAGAACCTGATCTGAGTGGATCCACCACCAATGGTATTTTTTGCAAGTTTGGGTGATTCTAATGTGAGTGGACATGTGCTGATGAAGAATGGACCACTAAGTTGCTAACATCCATTAAAGAATCCTCATATGAAATCTTGCTAGTGAAACTAAAACTATAGCTGCAGTCATTGACCAAAAGGCTTGTAGGATCAAATAAGGCTGAGACTGTGAAGTTCTGGATTATTTTCCTGACCTGGAATCTGATAGTCTGTACTCTTGACAGAGGAAGACAAGCTGTCATAGATACCGTGTTCAAAAGGGCTCCTATGAACTTGAATGTCTGAGAAGGTTCTAACTGACACTTGCATTTATAGTGAACCCCAGATGACAGCAAGTCTGGAGTACCTCGTCTTGAACTCTTATCAGTAGATGCCTGGTTGGGGTAGTAATGAGCCAGTCATCCAAGTATGGAAACATTCGGAATCCCTGCAGTCTCAAGTAAGCTGCTATAACTGTCATGCATTTGGTGAACACCCTGGGGGCTGTGGTGAGCCCAAAGGGCAGTGCTCTGAAATGGTAATCACTGGCTCCCAGACAGAAGCGTAAAAGCCTTCTGGATTGTCTGTTCATTTTTATGACAGCACACACACTGAAGGTCTATCGAGCACATAGAGTCACCCTTCCAAAAAATGGCAGAATGGACTGAACCATGACCATCCAGAACTTAGTGTGTTGATGATTTATTCAGACAGCTGAGATCCAAAATCAGTCTCCAGTCCCCTGTTTTCTTTGGCACTAAAAAGAATCCTGAGTAAGTCCTGGATTCTATCTGGTCTGGTGGGACCTCTTGGATGACTTTTTTTCTAGCAGCTTTTGTATTTCTAGTGCTGCTACTTTCCTATGACTGGGTGGAACACTGGGAATTTTGCATAGAGGTGGAGGTGGTAGGGAAAATAAATTGTATAACCTCTGGAATAATCTTCTGCACTCGTGTATCTTTTGTAATGTCTAGCCAGGCTCTTTGATGCACAGATAGATGATCCCCAACTGCTCCAGAGGTGGAGAATTGGGGCTCTTTTCAGGACCGCTGATAGGATCTGTCAGAGAAAGTGTCCCATAATCCTTGATTCTTTGGGCCTCATCTGACGTGTGGGCTGCATCTTCTGCTAGACTTCACCCCTCTGCCCCTGTGGGAACTATCTCCATGTAGATCATGGAATGGACCCAGGGACTTTCTAAACCACATTTTTCAACAACCTCGCTGATTTCTAGAGAAGGTTCTTTGAGGAGTTGAAAAACATAAACCCACTGCAGACAAGGTCTTACCAACCTACTCACACTTGGACAGTGTGTCTTTAACTTCGGGGCCAAACACAGAACTTCCATCAAAGGGAGCACTGAAGAAGGAGGACTTGAGGAGCTCTTCAAATCAGACAGGTGCATCCAGGCATGTCTCTTAATGGAAATGCCTGAATCCGCTGCCCCTAACTTACCTTCAGCTGCATGTGAAATGAGCCTCATGGACTAATTTGAAACAGACTGTAGGGTAGACAACTGTGAGGCAATAGAGGTCTCTGCCTCAGAAGTAATGGTCCTGGAGAGGGATTTGGAGAGTTCTTTAATCAAATCCCTCTGAAGTCTGGTGAAGTGTGCCAAATAACTCAGCGACCTAAGTGCAAAAGTCACTGAAGCATATACATGCTTCCCAAATCTGTCCAGAGTCCTAGACCCCCTTTTAGGGTGGGTGAACAGTGCAACTGTCTTCTGCGAGTTACTTTTTTGTGGCTGCCACTACAACTATGGCATCTACTGGTACTCCTTTACTCCAAAATTCTTTACCTTTGGGTGAATCCTGTCTGGTCTCTTTAGGATTGGCTCAACAGAGTCAGGTTCCTTCCATGCCTTCCAAGAGATCAAATCAATGAGCTCATTGGCAGGTGGAGTCACCCAGTAGGTAGATGGGCCAGCCCCAAAAGCTTCCAGGAATACTGATTCCTCTTGGGAAGGTTTGTCGATAGACCAGCCACCCATCTGCTTGAGGATTTACAAAATGTCTCCAAAGGAGATGTCATCAGTTGGCAATCTTGTGGACTCCCCCCCCCATCAAAACAGAAGTTATGAATAATAAAATAATAATATAATGAAATGGACAACATCAGATTAGAAGTTATGTACTTACCATAACTTGGTACTTGTGTTGTCCAATTTCATTATGCATCACAGACTGGTCTTCGGATCCGTCCTCAGATCCGATTCGGCCATTTCTTCCAGACATACAATCCGAGCATCAAACTCCTCCCTCTCCCATAATGCCTCACTCCTCTTCAAACCCTCAGATGGAGTTTACTGCCCCTTCATGAAGATAGTCAGAACAACAGTACTGGACAGACAAAGAAAGCGACCAACCAGAGCCCAAACTAAGAACCAGTGGGTTCCCTTATCCTCTATATCGCTCTTAGCTGCAAAACGAAGGGGGAAGGAGGGTGGGATGTGATGCATAATGAAATAAAACAACACAGATGCCAAGTTATGGTAAGTACATAACTTCTAATCTGATGTTGTCCATTTCATTATGCATCATGAATGGGTCAGAGTCCCCAGCTACATAAATCCTGGGAGGACCTCAAGGAAGGATATGCCTGAGTACCACAGAACCAAAGGACGCCCTGTTTCTAGAAATAATGTCCAACTTATACTGAGATACAAAAGTGTGAGATGTGGACCAAGTAGCTGCAGCACAAATTTCATCAATAGGAGTCCTTGTGGAGAACACAGACAAAGTAGATACAGACCTGGAAGAGTGAGTTCTAACTAGTTGGGGAAGTTGCTTGCCTTGTTGAGAGTAAACTGTAGAAATACAATCTGTAATACATTTGGCTAAAGTGATCTTGGAAATAGTCTCACCTAACCTATTTGGCGAAAAAGCAATGACAGCTGCTCAGATTTCCTGTGTGATCTAGTCCTGTGTAAATAAAGATGCAGATGTCTACGTACATCGAATGAATGCAGCATGTATTCACCTTTACTGGAGTTATTTGAGAAGAATACAGGCAAGTGAATAGTCTGGTTAATATCTGCCTCTGAGGCGACCTTTGGTACAAAGGACAGATTTGTTCTAAGTGAGACTGTATCTTTAAAGAAGGTTATATATGGTGGTTGAGAAGACAGAGCTTGCAATTCTGATACTCTTCTAGCTGAAGTAATGGCCACTATGAAGGCAGTCTTCCAGGATAAAAATTTTAAATCACATGAGCTAGCAAGTTCAAATGGTATCTGAGTGAGTCTGAGTGAGTCCCTGAAGTACCAAGGTTAGATCTCAAGGAGGGGAAGGATCTGATCTTTTATTGGAGATCTGAGATGAAAAATCCCTTTCATAAAAGCCTTACATAGTTTAAAAGTGGAAATAGGAGAGGGAAAACTACTGCCCTTCCCTACATGGAAATTTGTGACAGCCAGAATTGTAACTTTATAGTGGAAAAACTAGCCCTGTGCTGGAAAAGTGAGCTAAGAAATAAAAGGTTGTCCAGGACTGAAGCAGAAAAGGGGTTCATATTCTTCTGTGAACCCCAAATGGAAAACCTCTTCTATTTACAATGATATTTCTTGGTGGAGGTCTTCTGAGAAGCAAGAGTAATTTCCCTGACCGGAGAAGCTAGCCTGGACTTTCACAGAATTACTGGAAGTGGAAAAACCAAGCGTTCAACTTCTGGGATCAAAGACTGGGAATCTGGTGTTCCGATGGATGGGAAATCAGATCCTGCCTGGGATCCAGTATCCATGGAGGATATTTGCTGTGAGATCTTAGAAAGGGGAACCATATCTGATGAGGCCAGTAAGGAGTAATAAGGATTAGATTGGACTTCATCCTGCTGGCTTTCTGTAGAACTTTGAATATCAGGGGAATTGGGAGTAAGCATAGAGGAAACCTGGGAGCTAATCGAGGACTAGAGCTTCCCTGGGTGACTCCCCTAACGGTGGGGATCAGAGTGAAGTACTTGTTGCACTTGCTGTTTAGAGGACAGGCTAAAAGGTTGCACCAAGGACGTAGATGGTCCCGCCTTAAATGACTCCAGGATCACTGACTCCTCTAAGACAGGGGCTTGGGAAGACCAACCACCCTTTTGCTTCAGAATTTCTAAGATATCCCCGAAAGAAATATCATTGGGTGGAGATCATGGGGGATCCTTCCACTTCATCAAAATCAGTGTCCTCTGTCAATGACTCCAAAGTGGAGTCTAGGTGCTTCATCTTGCTCCAGAGCTTCTGAGGGACCTCCTCCATGGGGTACTCAGGACAGGATTCAGAAGAAGGGGGACCCCATAGTGAGGGGTAGGATGGAGGCTCTCCAGGAGGTGCTGACCATGGGCTGGATGGATGGGAGCAAAGCCCTGAGCTGCAGGAGATTGGTAAGGCCTGGCAGAAGATGGACTGCTTCTCACAAGTGTAGAGAATGCCCTCTCTGCCACCTAGAAGACTGACAATGTTGGGAGAATCTGCCCTCCCACCTCAGGAGCCAAAGCTGCCAAGGGAGAAAAAGGACGTGGTCATCCCAGATCCAACACCTCCAGATGGCCCTGAACTGTTGAAGACCGAGGCCCCAGTAGAAGGGATCACTTCAGAAACTTCAGAGTTGACACCAGCACCGAGTACCTGGCGCTGGCATCTCAGGTCGGGTCCGGGACCCAATCTGCTCTGAAGGTATTAGAGCTGAGCTGGTCTGGGACACTGTCAGAATCAAAGAAAGACATATTCCATGCTCTAATGACAGTCCACTTGGGAGTTTCAAGCCCTGCAACTCTGCAGCTGAACTTTCGGACTGCAGGAAGAGGAGGCTGCAGTATTGGGGTTAGTATTTTCATGGATCTAGCATGAGTTGGAGAAGGCAGGATCCCCAGATAGATCTGAGCTTTGAGAAAGCGCCTCATCATCTGATCCATATCAGAGTGAAACATCTAAGGTGATCTAGAGGAGACAGAGGAACGGGTCAGGTCGACCTGACCAGCGACAGGCTGGGGTGGACAGTTGGGACAGGTGAGAGATATTTACTCCGATCTGGTAAGAAGCGAGAACTAGAAAGATCAAAAGATGACAGATCTGACAGCCTCGTGCATTTTTCTGGAGCAGAAGCCGTGGTCCCTGGAGTAACTGGGGTGCACACTTCTTTGGGATAGGGATATGGGCTCCAGAGGCCGGGGAAGACCTCTCAAGATCAGCTTGTTTTGCTGATTATCTAGGGCATGGGGATTGAAGGCTGAGCAGATATGGCACAGTATCTCCCAGTGCCTCGGTCACAGACAATACACACACTTCTTGTGGACATCTGATTTGGGAATCTTATGCCCACAAGAGGCATACCCCTTAAAACCAGTGGGTTTGTCGAAACCCGCTGGCTTGTCAGACATGCTTAAGAGGAAAAGCACACAGGCACAACTCTCACACACACACACACACACACACACACACACACACACACACACACACACACACACACACACACACACACACACACATACACACACACACTCACACACACAAACTAACACTGTAACTACTAACTGTAAAGTTTTTTTCTTTTTTATTATTTAGAGAAAGAGAAAGAACAGAAAAAGAGGCGAGAGGTAGAAAGCAGGAGAAACACTAATGCCAGCAAAAACACTAACAGACAGATGATAACTGCCTGAGAAGGGAGGGGAGGTTAACACTACAGATACAGAAAAACTTACAACTTAACAAGGAGAGAGAAAAGGCTATTAATAAGACAGAAAATGGAAACATTTACTTACCTGACTGGAGGCTCAGAATCACATCTGTGCCGGAAGGCGGCAAATGAGATCTGAGGGTTTGAAGAAGAGTGAGGCATCATGGGAGAGGACAGAGTTTGAGGCTCGGATCGTATGTCTGGAAGAAGTGGCCAAGTTGAATCTAAGAATGGATCTGAAGATCCATAAGTGATGCATAATGAAATGGACAACAGAGTCAGTATCTTTGGTGTCCGACTCTTGAGGAGAGTCTAAGTGCCTCCTTTTGCACTTTCTCATCTTAGGAATGTCTTCAGCGGAAGGTTCCAGAGAAGTACCAGAAGATATGAATATACTCTGCTGGGCAGGCTGTCCCTGTGGAATAGAATATTGAGGTTCAAGGCACAAAGACAGATGGGTTTGGGAAGAAGGATCTGGGGGTGGGTGGGGGGAATTATCCTTCCTCTAGCAGCAGAGAAAACTCTCTCCACCACCTCAAAATCTGAAAGCCCCAGTGAGATAGAGGCCCAGGGAGCTCAGAAGACATGCTTCCAGACTATCGGCTCTCTTCAACTCAAAGACAGTCCAACCAAGGCAGAAGTTGGAGCCAAACTGTCCAATCCCATAGCTCCAAAGGGTAGAGACAGCTTTGACAACTTTGGAGTCGACTCCAACACCTCCATTTTGGCAATGACACTATGGCTCTGAGAGTCATCTGGCTCCGACACACTTGGAGATGGTCCACTCCAAGATGGTATCAGAGTGGAAGACACAATGATCTTTGGATCTGAGCATGGACAACCACAGGCTTCTTAGATCCAAGTGTTCCGAAACCAAAGGTCAGATTGGAGAAGGAGCTAAAATAGGTGGAGTAGTACTTGTAAAAGTCTCCATACTCAATGGAATAAGAGCCAGGAGAAATCCCATATAGATTTGTGCTGAAAGAAATTTCCTCATCATTCTGTTCACATCTGCTTTGGTCAGATGTTTGGATGAACGAGAAGAGGAAGCAAATGAAGAGGTCCTGGAATGGTGATGTATCTCTAAGAAAAGCGATGGAAGGCAGGAGGGTACTTGATCCAGAGATGAAGTATATCGCATCTGAGGAAGCTTCTTCAGATCCGAGTGTTATCAGATCCAACGACGTAGATGTGGCAACAGAAACTGTTGGATCTGAGGGTTTTACCTTTGGATCCGATCATTTAGATACCTTAACAGGTGGTTCTGCATTACAAGCCAAGCTCAGAGCAGCTGATCTGTAAGGTGTTTCTTGGTCTCTTTTTTTTCTTGGGGGAATGAGCCCCAGATATTGTCTCAGAAAAGTTGTAGGAAGCAATCCTTTATTTTTATGATCCACTAGACCTTACATCTTTCACAAGACACATCCAAATGAGACTGGCCTAGACAGTACACACAAGAATCATGTATGTCTGATAGAGGAATTTTGTGGCCACAGGCCTTAAGGTTCTTAAACCCTGATGGTTTTTCAGCCATTCTGGAGAAAAAAAACCCTCTCACTAATAAGCAAAAGGAAATATTTTTTTAAGGAAAGGAAAGGAAGAAAGTGAAAAGTTACCAACAATGGTAATTGAAGGAGATGCTGCCAGGGTATAGAATAAGAAAGTAAAATGCCAAAAATGGTAATATTAATTTACACTAAAACATGTAGAAAGGGTAAGAGAGGAATATTATAGAATTAACAAGAAAAGATAGATGTATATAATGTATTTTTACTCACAAACCAACACCAAAGCTTAAGAGCTAACAGCAACCACATCCGTAAGCGAAGGCAGCAAATGAAATCTGAGGTATGGAGGAGGACAGGGGCATTATGGGTAAAGGAGGAGCTCCAAAGTTCACAGTATCCATGAGCTGTAAAAGTGGCCGAGTCGGAGGATATGAGGATCAGATCCAAACCTATTTGTTGAGGAACAAATGAAAATTACATCAGATGCATTTGATATAGACAAAAGAGTGGCCAGCTGCGAGGATGTTATTTTGAAATCCTCTGCAGACATGGACTCTCACAGAGTATTTAATAGCTCTTTGGTCAGATCTCTCTGAAGTCTAGTGAAATGCACCAGGTAATTAAGAGACCTCAGAGGAAATGTCGCATTGACAAAGACTCACTTTCTGAATCTGTTTAATGTTCTAGACTCCCTGTTTGGCAGAAAGACAGATGAGCTCTGTTCTGCTATCTCTTTCCTTTGCTCCAGTGGGGTCTGTCTTTTGCAGGGGCTAAGAATTTGTCAAGTCTCTTCAAGATACGTTTGACAGTATCAGGTTCCTTCCAAGCTTGGTGGGAAACTAAATCATTGAGTTCATCCCCCGGGAGTAACTCAACATAGAAGGCCCATAAACAAACGCTTCCAAAAATATCAATTCTTCTGGAGAGGGATTTTTGGAAGACCAGCCACCTTTTTGTGTAAGGATCTCTAATATGTCTCAGAAGCGTATGTCATACGGTCGTGATCTGGGAGACCCTTCTCCTTCATCAAAATTGGTATCTTCCATAAGCAACTCCATCTATGTGGATCTATGTCTATGTGACTCCTCTTGCATATTCTCTTCTGCTGTATCTCCTCCATTAGATGTTCAGGGGAGGTGACAGAAAAGTAGGAAAGAACCAATTGGACACTTGTTGGAAATGATGTACCTGTGGGGTTAGTCTGATGGGCTCAGAGCTTGGAGCCAACAAAGGAAAGGGGTAGAATCTGAAAATTGAGAAGGTGGTTCTCTGGAGAGAGAGAGAGAAATAGCCCTTTCCACAATCTCAAAGGCAGATGGATCCAGAGAAGCCTCAATCAGCAGAGTTGGAGCCAAAGCTCCTACCAATGGCAGATCTCGACAACCCTCGGATCTGTGCCTCGAGAATAGAACCAGATCCAAACTATCGAAGGCCAAGGTTCCAACGAGCAGGGATAGATCTGACAACATTGGAGTTAATTCTGGCCCCAAGAATCCAACACCAAAACTTTGTCTTTAGGAGTCATTCCAATCCAATGTTAACAAGAGTAGAACCAGTCTAGGATACTGTTGGAGTTGAAGAAGAAATCTTCAGATCCAACTCCGGACCTCTCAGGGATTTCGGATCCTGGGACTCCAAAACAACTGGACAGATCGGAGAATCATGTGGGATGACATAGGGATCCTCACAGATCCGATAGGTGACAGAGTCGGTATGACCTTAATCTGGATCTGAACTGTGAGAAATTTTCAGATCAATCCTATCCACATCCATTTCTGATAAACTTATGGAGGACCTGTAGGATGTAGTGGATTAAGGTCTTAAATGTTTTTTAGGGTTTGTAATAATGGGGAACACAGAATAGGTGAAAGAGGTTTAATGATATACTCTGGTGTATGACTGCTTTGAGAGATGCCAGGCTTTGGATCTGAGGACCTTGGATCCAAAGAAGGCTCCATTGGAGTTGCTAATATAATTATCACATGTGAAAAGTTTGGATCAGAGCGTTTCCAATACGAAGGTCACGTCTTGGGATCCAAAACTTTCTAATCCCAGATATTTCCGTTTTTGGCTGGTGGCTCCAATGAAGTCATGGGGAACTTCGGCGGGGAGCATTTTCTGTGCTCTGATGGAGCAGACTTGACAAATTTGGAGGGGGTTTGAGCCCCAGAAGATGGAGCAGAACAAGCAGAAGTCCTTTTAATATTAATTTATTGTGTCGGTGAGGCAAGACCATGAGACAGAAGGTTAAACAGACTGAACGATTTGTATCCAGGTGGCCAGCTCCCAGGCAATATAGGCACTCCTTGTGAGCATCCAAATTTGGAATCTTATGTCCACAAAAAGTGCATTTTTTGAAACCCGTCTTTTCATCTGACATGGTAGAAAAAAATCAACAGTACAGACTACTAATACAACTATCAATACAAATAAAAAAACTCAAAAGGTCAGTTGTAAGGAAAACAAACCTTTTTTTAGAAAAAGCAAATAGAAAGGAAGTAATAATTACCAACAAAGGTAATTTAAAGGGATTACAGTGATTAAAAAGTAGCATGAATACCAGCTATGGTAAGAGAGTTACTATATAAAAAAAAATACCAGCAGTCTTAATGCCAGTGAAAAAACTAATAGGGAGGATAGATATAGACAGTATAAGTTAGAAAACAAGAAGTTATGTTCTTACCATAACGCTCCATGTGAGTTGCTCATCTCGCCTTTGTTCTTACACACGGGTTCAGAGCCAAACCCTCGGCTCCGAGTCGGCCACATTCCAAGCTCTGCGTCTAAGAGAAGCTCGAGGCACAGTCCCTATCCCATGATCCCCTGCTGCTAACCCTCAGATCTAGTTTGCAAAGAAACCAGGTAACAACATATCTACCTGCCTACACATGCATACGCACCAAATTTACCTATACACATATATACCTAGAAGGTAAATATAAAAACAGGCAACTATGTTATACCTGTCTGACTACGCACGCATACATGGGCACAGGCAGTCACAGGGAACCATGAGAAGACGACCAGCCACGAGTCATACCTATTCCTCCAGAACATGGAGGGGGAAAGGAGGGCGGGAATGTAAGAACAAAGGCGAGATGAACAACTCACATGGAGCGTTATGGTAAGAACATAACTTCTTTATGTGAAGTTTTTCGATCTCGCCATTTTTTCTTACACACGGGTAGCGTCCCCAGCACTCTAAACCCCGGGTGGCTCACGGGAGAACATTCCTGAGAACAGTGGAACCAAAGGAAGCCCTGTCCCTGGAGGCCCTGTCCACTTTGTAATGAGTAATAAACGTATGAGGTTTGGCCCAGGTAGCTGCAGCACAAATGGTATCTATAGGCAAGCGAGCTGCATGTGCCAGAGAAGGAGAAACGGCTCTACTAGAGTGAGCTTTAATTTTGAGGGGAGTAGGCTGATTTGAAGATGAATAAACAAAGTTTATGCAGTCTGAGAGCCATTTGGATAGCGTGATTTTTGTGACTGCAAGTCCTTTCTTACTGTCTGCATGAGACACAAATAGTTGGTCCGATTTCCTGAATTCTTTTGTTCTGTCTAGGTAAAATCTCAGTTGTCTGTGCACGTCCAATTTGTGAAGCATGTATTCCAGCTTATTAGTATGGTTCTTGAAAATGGTGGGAAGCTCCATGGATTGATTAAGACTTGATTCTGAGCAGACTTTTGGTAGAAAAGATGGATTAGTACATAAGGTGACCCTGTCTGGGTGAAATATCAGATATGGTGGTCTAATTGACAGTGCCTGCAGCTCCGACACTCTGTGGGCCGAGGTGATTGCCACCAAAAATAGAGTTTTCCAAGAAAGGCATTTCAGTGGGCATGACGAAGCTGGTTCAAACGGCGATAGCATGAGTTGGGATAGCATCAGATTTAAAGTCCAAGGAAAGACTGGGCTCCGAATAGGTGGTCGGAGATGATAAGTTCCCTTCATGAAAGCCCTACAAAGCCTGTGCGACATAATAGTCGCGTCGCCTTCTCCCACATGAAAATTAGATATGGCAGGCAGCTGTACCCTTATGGTGGATGTTGAAGCCCCCTGGTGAAAAAGAGTAGATAGAAATTCCAGAATCTTGTGAATAGGAGCAACCAAGGGATCTGAACCTTGTTTGGATGCCCAACACGCGAAACGTTTCCACTTGCTCTTATACAATTTTCTAGTGGAGGATTTGTGGGAAGAAACCAGAATATGTTCTACTGCTGGAGATAAAAGATCCGACCTGGCTAAGCTGGGAAGTGGAGCAGCCATGCTGTCAGTTTGAGGGACGAGAGAGGGGTGAAGAACTCCTGACGAGTGGGTCAGCAGGTCTGGCACTGGGTCCAGGCTCCAAGGTTCTTCTATTTGGTGAGCTTGGAGGAAGGGGAACCAGATTTGTCAAGGCCAGAATGGGGCTATCAAGATGATTGTCCTTTCCAGACCCTTGGCTTTCTGCAGAAATTTCGAGATTAGTGGAACAGGAGGGAAGGCATATAGGAGACCCGGGGGCCAATCGTTTACAAGTGCATCCCTGGAGGCGCCCCCGGGAGGGGGAAGTAGGGCAAAATAGCTTCTGCATTTAGCATTCAAGGGGGAAGCAAAAAGGTCGCGGCAAGACTGGCCTCATCTGCGGAAAATTCTCTCCACTACCTGATTTTTGAGGGACCACTCGTGAGGCAGCAGGATGGCTCTGCTCAACCTGTCCACTATTACGTTGGACGTCCCCGGGATGTGCGTTGCTATGAGAAAGCGTCCGGTGGACACAGCCCATTGCCAGATCCTCAGGGCCTCTCTGCATAGGGGGTAAGACCTGGTTCCTCCTTGCTTGTTTATGTACCAGACCACTGACATGTTGTCTGTCTGAATTGCAACTGTTCCCTGAGGTAAGTAGTCGTGAAAGTGTTGCAATGCTAGGAACACTGCTCTTAACTCTAGGACATTGATGTGCAGTTTGTACTCTATTTCCGACCACTGGCCTTGAACTGTTCTCCCCTGAAAAATTCCCCCCCACCCTATCAGGGAAGCGTCCGTGGTCACTGTGGCTAAAGGGGGCGGAATAACAAACGGGCGGCCTATCGTAAGTTCCTGACTGTTCATCCACCAACGAAGATCCCGTTGGCACGATTCCATGAGTAGGATGTTGTGTGACAACGGTAGCTGTTGGTAAGACCACTGTGCGAAGAGTAGCCATTGGAGGCTCCTCATGTGCATTCTCCCTAGGGGGACCGCAATAAGGGCTGCTGCCATCATACCTAAAACTTTCAAAACCTGTGCGGCTGGGACCCTTTTGTTTTCTAGGAAAACAGAAACCTGTTCCCTCAGGGTTGAGACCCTTGAATCGGGAAGTCTGATCAGGGATAAGGTAGTGTCCAATTCTGCTCCTATGAATGATATATGCTGTGAGGGCGATAAGACAGATTTTTCGAAGTTTAGAGTTATGCCTAAGTGGGAACAGAGATTGATTGTATAGTCCCTGGCTTGCAATAGGTGATGCCTGGTGGTGGCGGTAAGGAGCCAGTCGTCTAAGTATGGAAACACCCGGAATCCTAGTCGTCTCAGGTGGGACGCCACTACTGCCATGCACTTGGTGAACACCCTGGGGGCTGAGGTGAGGCCAAAGGGCAGAGCTCGAAACTGAAAATGACTGGCTCCCAGCCGGAAGCGCAGGTGATCTCTGGATGGCCTGGCCATTTTGACGTGGTAGTACACATCCTTGAGATCTATGGAGCACATCCAATCGTTCGTTTGAAGAAACTGAAGGATCGATTGTAGCGTGACCATCCAGAATTTTTCCTTCTTCATGAACGTATTGAGCTTGCTGAGGTCCAGTATTGGCCTCCAGTCCCCTGTTTTCTTTGGAACTAAAAAGAACCTTGAGTAAGTTCCGGATCCTATTTGGTCCGCTGGGACTGGCTGGATGACTCTTTTTTCTAACAGCCTTTGTATTTCTATGGCTGCCTGATCCCTCAGATTGGGTGGAACATCTGGGAATCTTTTTTGGATAGAAGGATTGTTTAAGAACGTGATGTTGTATCCTCTGGTTATTATGTTTTTTACCCAGGAATCTGAAGTGAGATTTAGCCAGGCCTCTGGGTATAAAGCCAAGCGACCCCCGACTGCCTCCAGAGCAGGACAGCTGGGCCTCCACTCAGGAGTGCTGGAAGGGCTTGCCAGGGATGCTATCCCTGTCGCCCTGGTTCTGCGGACCCCCTCTACCACCTGGGCGGCGTCTTCCATTCCTTCCCCCTCCTCTGCCTCTGGAGGGGGTTTCACTAGGTATGGATTGGAAAGCTCCCTGAGTCTTCTGGAACCACATTTTTCCACCTCTTTGCCCTTTGGGGTACGGTCTAGAAGAGGCGGAAAAACAGACCCCTACGGCAGACAGGGTCTTTCCTTCTTGCTCACACCTAGTGAGCGTCTCCTTCACTTTGGGCCCAAACAAAGAGGAGCCATCAAAAGGGGCATTAGTAAAGGAAGACTTAAAGGCTTCCGCAAAGGAGCATAGGCGCATCCAGGATTGTCTCCTCAGAGCGATTGCTGAAGCTGCAGCCCTACTCGATCCTTCGGCTGCATATGAAATGAGCCGCATGGATGAGTTCACGATAGAGTTTAGGGTATTGAGCTGTGCTGTCACCTTGTCTGTGACCACAGCATCTGTGGTACCCTGAAGAGTATCTCCCAACTCCTTGAGGAGATCTCTCTGAAGACGGGTAAAATCAGTGAGGTAGTTCAGTGATCACATGGAAAACGTCGCTGAACTAAAAATGCACTTCCCATACCTGTCCATCATCCTGGAGTCCTTATTAGAAGGATGAACAGAGGAAGATGCTTCAGACATTTCCTTCTTGGTGGCCACCACCACCACCATAGCGTCAACTGGGACCCCTTTGGTGAGGTACGCCTTATCCTGTGGGGCAGTGATGTATTTATTGGGCCTCCGAGGGACTGGTTCTAATGTGTCAGGGGACTCCCACGCCCTTCGAGCTATTAACTCCATTAACTCGTCGAAGGGCGGAGTTACCCAGGAGGTGGAAGGTTGAGCCTCAAAAGCCTTCAGTAACACCGACTCGTCCTCAGTGGGGGCAAGGGACTGCCAGTCACCCCTCTGCTTGAGAATTTCAAGGATGTCGGCAAACGAGACATCCTCCGAGGAGGACCATGGGGACCCCTCTGACTCATCCAAGTCGGTATCCGATGTCAGAGATTCCTGTGGGGAATCAATGTGCCTCCTCTTGCACAACCTCTTCCTCGGGACATCATCAGAGGGGGCATCTGGTGAAGCTTCCGAGGAGCAGGGTTCACCCTCTGGGGTTGACTGAGGCCTTTGGTCTCTACGCTTGGCCGGGATCAGTGGTGCAGAGACAGAACATGGACCCTTTGGGGAGGGAGAAGAAGAATCTGATGATGTGAAAGTCTTACCAGACAAGACCTTCCTCATGGCCTTGAAAGCACCGGAGCCTCGGGCTGAGGGCTCCACCGGTTCCGAAGAAGACAGTGGCCTCCCCGGGCCTGGAACCACGGGCTCCGATCCAGAGGACAGAGCCAAACTAATCTGCGCCGAAGCACTGAGGGGAAGAGTCGAAACTGAAAGTTCGGTTCAACTCTCCCCCCCAGAACAGAGGAGAGATTGTCGGCTCAGACCCCTCGAAGAGTACCGAGGGTGTCGAGGTCAGTGCAGCTGAAAGCACTAAAGAAGGGTCTCGAAGGAGGATCAAGAGATGGGACAAAAGGGTCTCAAGCTTCGAAACTAACTGGGACGAAACCGCAATCAGTTTGGATAAGGCCGTGTTCTTCATCAGTTTCTGCACCACTCGATCCACATCGGTGTCAGACAGTCTGGAGGAACGGATTGAAGGGGCCGAAGATGTCACCGAGCGAAGGATCGATAAAGGGGATACCTCTGATACTGGCTCCAAGACCTGGACCTCGACTCGAGGCCATATCTCGGTGCTCAGCTCCAAGGTCTGTGGAGCCAGCAACCGAATCTTAGACGAGGTACTCGGAGCCGAAGACCTGGGCTCCGATACCTTCGAAGACTTCGACCCCTTTGAAGACTTCGATAACTGGTCTGCCTTGTCCAATGTCTCCTGAAACTCCGGCTTCAGGAGACCTCTCTCAACCAGTTTCCTGCGTCTCTCCATCATCACTCTGCCACTAAACGAGTGGCAGATGGAACAATCTTCTTGAAGATGGAGAGGACCCAGACAGTATACGCAGGAAACATGGTTGTCAGTAATGGACATTTTCTGTCCACACTGGCAACGTTTAAAGCCAGATTTGGCTTTTTCTGACATTTTTTCTCAAAGAAAAGCAAGTGCAACTGTATATGTAAAAAGCACACCACACTAATCCTAATAATAATAATGGTAGTCTAAGTATATTAGGCTAGATATATATATATGTCTATATGTATTTATATAAGTAAGAGAAATATATAAAACGTACTGTCACTAAGAAAACACACAACTAGTAAGGAAACGATCGATTAACTAGGGAATTATCAGTAACAGTTTCTGCCAGAGCCCTGACAGAAAAAAAAAAAGGAAAATGGCCTAAGGTCTAGGGGCAGCCACTCCCAAACAAGCTAACACTAATTAAAACACACACACAACTATACTATACGAATTATGCTATCCAATAAAAAACTTCAAGAATCTAAGAATTTTAGCTAAATATATGTATATATAAGCAGAAAAAATATAGAGTATACTGGCCCGAACTCTCACTCGACGAGACCTGTTGCAGCGGCAAACTAGATCTGAGGGTTAGCAGCAGGGGATCATGGGATAGGGACTGTGCCTCGAGCTTCTCTTCACATGCAACTTTTTACACTGACAAGAAAAGGATTTATTCACAAAAAATTCACTAAATATAGCTTGAGAGAAGACCTTCCGTCTGGGCCCAAGGGTGGCAAACAAGATCTGAGGTAATGGGGATGGACTAAGACATTATAGGTAGAGGGTAGAGCTCAAGAGTTGTTTCCGAAGTCTGGATCCGAGGATTGGATCCAAACCCATGGGTTGAGCAAAAATGAAAAGGACATCAGATGTAAATCCCTACAGCAGACAGGGTCTTCCCTTCCTATTCACTGCAGGAAAGCATCTCTTTTACAGAAGGGCCAAACAAAGAAGTTCTATCAAAAGGAGCACTGATGAAAGAAGACTTGAAAGGTTTCGTAAAATTGCATAACTGTATCCAGGAATGTCTCCTAACTGCAACACCTGAACCAAAAGCCAGTGAGGTACACTCTCCAGCATGGGAAATTAGCCTCATGGATGCTTTGGAAATGTATAATAGAGTGGCTAGTTGTGAAAAAGATCTCTTACAGTCCTCCACAGACATGGACTCCAAGAGGGATTTGGAGAGCTCCTTGGTCAAATCCCCTCTGCAGCCTTGTAGAGTGCAATAAATAATTCAGGGACCTCAAGGCTAAGGTCACTGAAGTAAAAATATACTTCCCAAAGCTAACCAACACCCTCTACTCTCTATTAGGGTGATGGACAGAGGAGCTCTGCTCAGCTGGCTCCTTTTTGGGGCTGCTGTTGCAACCACAGCATCAACACAGACTCATTTGCTCCAATGGGGTATATCCTTTAGTGGTGCCAAAAACCTGTCTGGACATTGGAATATTGGTTCAACAGAATCTGGTTCCTACAGTGCCTGGTAAAGTCAATAAGCTCATCAGCCACAGGAGCCACCTAGGATGTAGATAACCAGAAACCAAAAGCTTCCAGGAAAAACTGATTCCTCTGGGGAGGGAGTATCTGAAGACCACCCACCATCTTGCTTAAGAATCTGTAGGATGTCTCCTACATCTGATGGAGACCTGGGGGACCCTTCCTCTTCATCAAAGTCATTATCCTCTGTAAGAGATTCCATAAGGAAATCTATGTGCCTCCTTTTGCACATTCTCTTTTGGGGAACTTCTCAGTGGGATGCTCCAGGGAGATATCTGAAGAGAGGGTGAGCTCCTGTACAGAAACTGTCTGGATGCTAGATGGTACTGGCTATACCTGTCAAGTAGGTCTGATGGGGACAGAGCTCAAACCCACTGGGAAAAGAGATGTAGGATCCAAGGAAGAGAGAGACAGAGAGATTGGATTCCTGGGCAAGAGAAAGCCCTCTCTACTACCTCGAATGCAAATGGACTGGGAGAAGCCATGGTAGGCCGCACTGGGGCTAAAATATCAAAATCAGCCAAGCCTCGATCCTGCCTGGAATGGAGCCTCAAAGGGGGAGTCGGACTTGAGCTACCTGAAGTCAAAGGTCTGAAGGGGAAGAATGGCTACAATGGCATCAGAGTAGATCCTGAATCTGCACCGATGTCTCGGCTCTGAGACTCATCCCGATCCAAGGGAACAGGAGTGAAACAAGTCAGAGAAATTGTCAGAGTAGAAGACCTAGTCATCTTCAGATCCAACACCAATACTCCCAGGGTTCTCAGATCTGAGGACTCCAAAACTGTGGGACAGACTGGAGAAGGAGAAATCACTACCTGGGAAGAGAAAGGAAGGCTCACGGATCTGATGGAAGCTGGAGCCAGAATGACCCCCCCACCACCACCTTTGAATTTGAGCTTTGAGACATTTCCTCATCATCCTATCCACAATGGCCTTAGAAAGACCGATGAACTGTGGTCGCGATTCTCTCCTCTGTGTAGTTTGCAAAAGCAGTGAATGGAGCTGAAGAAATACCAGTTCAACTGTGAATGTGGGTGAATGAATTAGAGGAAACTTTGATTGAGTAATGGTGGGATCCAAAGATTTTGGATTCAAGTGCTGTTTGGAGACTTTATCAGTATGATAGTTGGATCCAAGGATTTAGGATCCTATGCTTTTCTTTCAGGATCAGATGCAGACAGGTCAAAAGTTATTTGGATCTTCTGAGGAGGGTCCAACGAAGCTATGGTGAGAGCTGAGGTCTTTGGAGATTGGATAGGGAGTATCTTACTAGACTCCAAAGAAGTTTAAGGATGTTTGCTGGAGGTCTGAGCCCCCATGAAGAAGAAGAAGATGATGGCAGCAATCCCTTTAATACCAGTTTATTGCTTCTGTCTGAAATTTCTCTTGAGCTAAAAGTGGCACAAATAGAGCAATCAATGTTCAGCTGTGCCACTCCTAGGCAATAAACACACTCCCTGTGGCCATCAGAGTTTGGAATGCACTTTATAAAGCTGTTTGGTTTCTCAGTCATCATTAACAGCAAGGGAAAAGAAGGAGGAAACAACTTTTTCTTTTATATAACTATATCTATCAACATATATAGATTAACTACGAAAATATCGAAAATCATAATAAAAAACGTTCAGCTGTGCGATTCACATGTGTGATGTTATATATAATAACGACGTCAGAATGTTGAAGTGCATGTAGCAAAACTCGCATTTGCACTTTCAAGATTATTTTAGCAGTTTACTACTGCAAATCATGTAACATAACATTTTTGCAGGGGGACCACCAACACCCCCTGCAAATTATAATATTCCAGCTCTGAGATCACACTACAATGGGGAAAAGGGTAATTTCCTGATCCCCACTGTACCACGATCTGCATTCGCTACACTGAACACTAGCAGTATTGCAGGTCGGCGATACAAGAATCAACCAAATGAGGTTCAAAATTCCTATTTTCAGTGAATGTTCACTCATTATTGTCACAGTAAACCACAGGCATACATACACACACACACACACATATATATATATATATATATATATATATATATATATATATAAATAGATAGATATAAAAAATAGAATAGTAAACTACCAGCAATGGTAGAAAGATTGCCATATAAAGGGTAAAAAAAGTAAGAACATAAAAGTAAAGACCGGGACCAACAATGGTACACAAGAAAATTATCAAAAAGGTAGAAGGAATGATAAAAGACCTATAGAAAACCCATAAAAACTGGAAAAACTGAAAAGGAGAGGGAAGATGGCCACAAAAACTAGAATAAAAGTGTTTTCTGAAAAATAGCTACTCACAAAACCTTGTAAGAATTTGAGATAAGTTCCTGAGAGAGGATCAATGTCCATTGTGAGATGGTGGCAAATGAGATCTGAGGTATTGCAGACTGACTGTAGCATTATGGCTAGGGGGGAAGCACGAGAGTTGGATCCGTAGGTCTGTGGTATGTGGCCAAGTCAGATCTAAGGTCAGATCCATAACCCATATGCTGAGGAAGAATGAAAAGGACATCAGATCAGGCAAATTAATAACTTGGTTAATATTTGCCTCTGAGGCTACTTTGGGCAAGAAGGATGGATTGGACAATAAGGTAACTTCATCTTTGTGGAAGATCAAATATGGACATTTGGAAGAGAGCGCCTGGAGCTCAGATACTCATTTCGCAGAAGTAACAGCCACTAGAAAAGCAGTTTTCCAAGATAAAAATTTTAGATGAGATCAACCAATGGCTCAAAAGGACTCTAAGTCAAACCTTGCAGTACAACCATTAAATTCTAAGGTGGAATAGGTCCTTCACTGGGGGCCTAAGCAAAAAGGTACCTTTAAGGAATGCCTTGTACAATTTTGTTGAAGCTAAAGAGGAAGCATTTTTACTTTAAAAAAATTAGATATTGCTTTCAGTTGTAATCTGATGGCAGAAAAACTAGTCCCTTCTTGAAAAATTGATGCTACAAACTGCAGGACAGCAGGAATAGGGGCAGTGAAGGAGTCTAATTCCCTCTGCAGAGGCAAAATGGGGAATTTCTTCTATTTACTCTTGTAGATTTTCCTGGTAGAGGCCGCATTCTGGGATGACATTAATATCTGTTTGACCAGGGAGGGAAGCCTGAGCTATCTAACCATCAGTGGAATTGGAGAAACCACAGGTCAACTCGAGGCCTGTAATCACCACATGATCCATCCCCATGGGATGAGAGACAGAAGGCCTGGACTGGGGTCTGGTATCCAGGATGAATACCGAAGGTGAGACCACAGAAAAGGGAACCACACAAAGTCAAAAGGGGGCAATGAGGATAACCATGCTCTTCAACTGAAGTGCCCTCTGTAAGAATTTGGGAATTAGGAGACCAGAAGGCCAAACATTGACTGGAGCATCTCTCGATGACTCCCATGGAGGGGGGATCAGGCTAAAGAATCTACTATACTTTTGTTGTACGAACAGACAAAAAGATCACAGCAAAGTTGACACTACTGACAGAAAATCCTCTCTGCCTCTAACTGATTGACAGACCACTCATGAGGCATCAGAATGGACCTTTTGAATTTGTCTGCTGGCACGTTGGACTTCCCTGTTATTTGCATTGCCATTAGAAAGCACATGGAGGAGATCTCTCACTGCCACAGTCTCATTGCCTCTCGACAAAGAGGTTAAGATCAGGTTCCCAACTGTTTGTTCATGTACCAAACTACAGACATGTTGTCGGTTTGAACTGCAATTGCTCTGAGAGGAAGGGCGTCCTGGAATACCTGCAAGACTAGAGGACCACTCTCATCTCCAGGGCACTGATGTGTGAATTGGTCTCTTCTGAGGACCACATGCATTGGACCATCCTTCCAAAGAAATGTCCCAACCACCCCAACTGGGAGGCGTCTGTGGTTAGTGTGGCTACTGGTGGTGGAAAGACAAGAGAGCAACCCTGAAAAACTTTTCCAACTGAATCCATCTGCGCAGGTGGTCTTTGCATACTTGTGTGAGTGTGACTGGTGAAGATAAGGAATGGTGAGGAATTGACCACTGAACAGCTACAGTCCATTGAAGAATGGGCATATAAAAGTGAGCCATAGAAGCCAAAGGTTATGGCTGCTGCCATTAACCCTGAAAATCTAAAGAATCATCCTGGCTTCAGCAAAAGGGTGTGAGACAACTTGTCTTACTTGACATCTGATGGTCCGTACTCTGTTTCGTAGAAGGGACACTATCTGACCAACTGTGTCCAAATGAGCACCCATGAATACCAGGATCTGAACAGGTTGAAGATGTGATTTGCAAAAGTTGGCTGTGATGCCTAGGGATTAATACAACTGTAGCAAGTAGTCCCTGGATTTTTCAAGGAGATGCCTGGTTATGGTGGTGAGAAGCCAGTAATCTACATATGAAAAAACTTAGAATCGTAGCAGTTTCAAGTGAACTGCTACCACTGCCATACATTTGGTAAACAGCCTGTGACTATGGTGAGACTGAAGGGCAGGCCTATGAACTCACAGTGACTGGCCCCAGCCAAAAGCACAGATATCTTCATGAGTGTCTATTCACCTTGATATGACAGTACACATCCTGAGGATCAGTAGAGTACATCCAACTGTCCTTTCGCAGACATGGCAGAATGGACTAAGCTGTGACCATTCAGAACTTTTGAGTTCTTTACAAACTGATTAAGTTTGTTGAGGTCCAGAACTGGTCTCAAGTCCCATTTTCTTTGCCACTAAAAAGAATCTTGAGTAAGTTCCATATCCATTCTGGTATGGTGGAACCTTCTGAATGACTCTTTTATCTAGCAGCTTTGAAATTTCTAGAGCTGCTGCCTCCTCTGACTGGGTGGAATGATGGGAACCATTGCTTTTTGTTTGGGGGAATTTGTGAAAATGGTATGAAATAACCACTGGATATGATTTTCCACACCCAGGTATCTTTTGTGATTGATGCCCAGGCATCTGGGAGCAGAGTCAAGTGCCCACCGACTGCCTCCAAAGATGAGCAAACTGGGCAAGTGTTCAGGAGCACTGAAAGAGTTTATCAAAAAGGATGTCTTGACAGCTCTGGTTTTGCGGGCCTCCACTGCTGCAAGGGTGGTGTCTTTCATTAGAACTTCCCCTTCTGCCTCTGGGGGAGGTATCCCCTCATAAGTCTTGGAAAGGACCCTGGGACTTACAGAACCACATTTTTCTCTCTCCTTGCTGATTCCTGTTAAAGGATCTCTGAGAAGTAGAAAAAAAGGATCCCCATAGCAGACAAGGTCTTTCCATTGTGCTCACTCCAAGAAAGCATTTCCTTAACAGTGTGGCCAAACAAGGAAGATCTATCAAAAAAAGCATTGATGAATGAAGATTTTGAAGGGCTCCACAAAGTCACACAGGCACATCAAGAAATGTCCCTTTATGGTTATGCCTGAACCTGTCACCCATAAAGTTCTCACAGCAGCATGGGAAATTAACCTCATTGACGAATTAGAAAAAGATTGAAAGATGGCCATCTGTGCAGAAAGTGTTTTGTGGTTCTCCACAGATGTGGACTTGGAAAGGGATTTGGAAAGCTCTTTAGTTAACTCCCTTTGCAGTCAGGTGAAATGTGTCAAATAGTTCAGTGACCATAAGGCAAATGTTGCTGAGGCATAAATGCACTTCCCATATCTATCCATGCCCTGGACTCCTTGTTAGGAGGATAGGCAGAGGGGCTCTGCTCTACCAGCTCTTTTTTGGTGGCATTAATGAGGATCTTCTTGCTCCAGTGGGCCCTGTCTTTAGGAGGAGCAAGAAATGTATCAGAACAGCAAGGAATGTGTATTATAGTATCAGTTTCCTTCCATGTTCAGTGACAGACTAGATCTCATGAACTAGGGGAGACACCCAAGACATAGACCCAAAAGCTTCCAGGAACACTGGCTCCTCCTGGAAAGGGGAATTGGAGGACCATCCACCATTCTGCCTGAGGATTTCTAAGATGTCTCCAAAGGAGACATCACTTGGTGGAGACAATGGGGACCCCTCCCCATCACTGAAGTCAGTGTCTTGTCAGTGACTCCTGAGGGGAATCTATTTGCCTCCTCTTGCATGTTCTCTTATATGGAACCTCTTCTGTGGGATGGTCTGAAGAGGTGTCTAAACAGAGGAGAAAGTCCTCAAGACTGACTGTTTGGATGCTTGATCAGGCTGGCTGTCCCAGCGGGATATGTCTGTGAGGATCAGGGCTCAGACCTGATGGTAGCAGGGCTGTAGAATCTGAAGAAAAAGATTAGCTATTTCACTCAGCTGAGAAAAGACTCTCTCCACCACCTCAAAGGGAGAAGGACTGGGAGAAGCCACAACTGGCTGCACCAGAAGTGAAGCCCCTGATGCCACCATGACCTGACCCTGCCAGAGCCCCTGTCTAGAAGGGGGGAGGGTCCAACGCCAAAGCCCTGAGAGGCAGAGATGGCTCAGACAACCTTGGAATCGGACCAAGCCCCTAGACCTGGCACTGATGCTTTGGCTCTGAGACTCGTCTTGTTCCAAGGGGATTTGCACTGGACAAGTCATGGATGTGTGTCTATATCACATTATCGAAATCTTACATCGAATCACTAAAGGTCAACCTCTAGTGATCAATGTAGTAAAACATTAAATAACGTTTAAAAAAAAAAAACAGATATAAAAACTAACTAGCCCCCCTGCACCCCCCACACCCCCCCTACTTAAATATTCCAACTCCGAGACCGCACTACATTGAGGTAAACGGAAATCTCCCCCTACGGAGATTTCCGTTTACCTGCACGATGTTCTGCGCTTCTGATGTTGTGGTGCCGACAATATCAGCTTTGATATTGTCAGCTTTCGACATCTTGAAGTAGACCCATGGATGCAGTCGGAGTCAAAGACCTAGCTGTTTTCAGATTTGACACAGACATTCTTGGGGTTCTTGGATCCAAGAGCTCTAAAATTGCAGGTTGAATCAGAGAAGGAGAAATTACAGTGTGGGAAAGAGAATGGACGCTCACAGATCTGAAGGGAGACAATGATGGGATAACCCCCACCTGAATCTGAGCTCTGAGGAACTTCCTCATCATCCTATCCACATCGGCTTCGGAAAGGCTCCCAGGGGACCTGATGGAGGAAATAGTACATTGGGGCTGGGACTCTTTTCTTGAGGTCTCTTGGAGGAAGGGAGAATGGTGTTGAGGATTGATAGGCTCCAGAGAGAACCTTGGGGACTGGGTCCTTGGAGACTTTGACATGGTAAGTATCGGATCCAACTTTTTCAGTAATTTGACCAGGGACTCCAAAACTGGAGCTGATTTAGGAGAGTGGGTGGGAAACCACTTCCTGGACTCTCTTGTCTCTGAAGAAGACCTAGATTTTTTGTAGGGGGTTGAGCCCCAGAATCAGCAACTGAGAGAGAGGAGGAAGAAGAAGGTAACAGGCCCTTTTGAACAGTTTGTTGCACCGATCACTAGGGGCCATAGTGTTGGACCCAGCACAAATCGTGCATATAGTGTCTAAGTAGGCAATGCCCAAACAGTAAACAATATGTTTTATGTGAACATTAGAATTATGGATCTTATGCCCACAGGAAGTGCATTTCTTAAACCCAGTGGGTTTGTTAGCCATGGTAGCCAAAAAATGGAAATGGGATGAAAGTAGTTAGATAGTTTAAGCTAGAGTTTTTCTTTTTTAAATTAGAGAAAGTGAAGAACAATGGTAGAAAAAAGGATTACCCTCTGAAGGGTAAAAAAACACAGATAACAGTAGTGAGGGATAGTGACCCAAAAAACTACAATAAGGGAGGAAGAGGTGAAGAAGAATGGTGGAACTGTAAGAAAAAATTAAAAAAGAAATCACACTTATTACAAAAAACTACACCCAAAGCTCAATGAGAACGACCCACGTCAGTAGTAATAAGGCTGCAAATGAGATCTGAGGCATTACAGAGAAACTGCATTACTGGAAATTGAAGGCGCCTGAGAGTTGGATACAAGAGTCTAGTAAATGTGGCCAATCTGGATCCAAAAGACCTATCAGTTGAGGAATGAATGAAAATGACAACATCAGATCCCTCAATCTGTCCCTGCACCTTTCTGTTCAGATTCAGAATCTTAAATCTCTTCAGGAAAAGGGAATCTCTCTCTCACTTTCTTTTTTTTTACCAGAAATTACTTTATAAGAAGGATCAATATCCTGAATTAAACCCCAAACCATACCCCATAAACTACTCCTGTCTAAAGAAATTTGAGGAGGAGAAGATACATGCTTGGTTTTCTGCTTGTTTTTGACAGGAAAAGTGCAGCCAGCCATGTTACTAATGGCAGCAACTGCTTTCCCAGGGATGAGCACAGCATTCTGGCACAACAGGGATAACTTTTCTGTTCCCTCTCCCAAGACCAACAAGTGGCTTTGCCTTGCCCACTGAGGGGACTCCAGCAACCACACAGGACGTGGTTAACCCCTAGTCCATAGTGGTTGAAAGGTGCTGCACCAGAGAGATCTGTGTTAACAGATGAGTTGTCTGAGGTGCAACAAATGGACACAGCAGACTCACCCACCTGTGGGTGATGCTAATTGCTAGGGTACTGTGGTAGCAATGGCTGTTTGCTTAACTTTTTCTTTTTGTGGCTGGAAGAAGGACCATCCACGGGACCAACAGTTTGTTCCATGGTCATGCCAAAAATAGGACATCCTTCCTGGGGAAGACAAGCAGCAAATGCTGGTAAAATGATCATTCCACAAAAGGTACTTTTTTTTTTACAGAAAGAGCACAGTAAAAAACACTTTCAAGCACTATGCCAGCTGTATCATGGAAAAATAAACACAGTTTGTCCAAAAAAATATGTATTTGGTTAGTTAACACTATTCTTAAACCCATACATTGTCAGGTGGGTTGCAAACTGGCTCACTGATAGAACTCATACAGTCAAAATAGGGGACTCCATCTCCTCCAGCAGACCTGTTACCAATGGTGTTCCACAGGGCTCGGTTCTGGGACCCCTACTATTCAGAATCTACTTCTCCAAAGTACAGGCTAAAACTAAAGGACTGTGGCTGACAAAGTTTGCTGATGACTGCAAAATGGGAGTGATCATTGAAACACCTAATGATGTCAATATCCTGCAAGAAGGTCTTATGTAGACTAATGACTGGTGCCAAAGTCATGGTCTTAAACTTAATTATGCCCTTCATCAAGGGTAATGTTCCTGCAAACTACCATATCAATAGCAATACCCTAAACACACAGTCAGTGGTGACAGATCTGAGCACACAGGTCGACAGCAACCTTAACTTTGATCGCCATGTTTCCACAATGGCAAGAAGGGCATTTCATATTGCTCATCTCATAAGTAAGGGCACTGCCTCCAGAAAAAAAAACTGAGGTTATAACCCCCTCTGTACTCTTCCCTCATCAGACTAATAATACAGTACAATGCTGCCTTTGATATGTTCCTTTCCATACACCTGCAGCAATTGGAGAGACCACAAAGGTTCCTTACTAAGAAAATTCAGGGTCTTCAAGATCTGTCTCATGCAGACAGACTGAAATCATTGTCATTTTACTCTGTGTTGTACAGACTGCTCAGAGGTGACCTGTGCATTGCATATAGAGCAATCTCTGACCCAGCTTTAAACGAAATGCTGCACATTCGCAAGTCAAATGGCGTACGGATCACTCATTCAAAGGACCATAACCTGGTATGTGACATCAACAGATCTTGCTGGAGAGACAGATTTGTCTCACAGAGGTTTCCCCCACCTTTGGAACAAGCTTCCTATGCATGTTAAACAAAGCCCCTCATTGGCGTTATTTAAGCGTAACTTGTACAACTGGATGGGTAACCAGAAATTCACCCCAGGTGTTGCACCTGTATCCCTCTTGGACAGGGGTAATAAGTGCTGATTTTAGTGATTGCTTGAACCAGACACCCTTGGGAACATGGGTTGAACTTCGCTAGGCTTGTAAGGGCCCTGGGGCTGTTAGCTTACTAACCTCCTATGATCCTATGACTCTATGACAGAAAAAACAAGTCCTCCATTTAAAAGTATGTTGCAGTCTCAAGACAGTCCATTACAACACAATACTCCCAGCTTTAAAATAGCTTTCCTGAAGAGGAAAGTAATAAAACATGAATAAATTTAATTAAGTCTAGCCTATAGTGCCTTCTTTGTATACTTCCACTTCACACTTTGAGATACTTATGGCATCCAGACATTTTTTTGGGTCTGGCTTCATTAATAAAGTGACTTACCAGTTAATAATAGATGGTATTAGAAAGGGCAATTTGTTATTAATGAAATGAAACAATAACATTGTTAGTCTATGACATCCTGCAGTACAGAAATGAAAAAGAAGTTATGTACTCACCATAACATTCCATGTGAGTTGTTCATCTCTCCTTCATTCTTACAGATGGGTTCAGAGCCGAGGATCGGCTCGGGTCGGCCTACTACAAAGCTCGAGGTCTTCAGACAGCTCGAGGCCAAGTCCCTATCCCATGATGCACCTTGAGTTACCTCAGATCTTGTTTGCTGTGTCTAACAACACCATGTGCCATTCTATAACTTTTTTAGGGAAAACCCATAGAAAGACTGAGCAACCATGATAAAACTAGTATCTCGGTCCTCGAAAAACCCTGGAGGGGGTAGAAGGGTGGGAAGTAAGAATGAAGGCGAGGTGAACAACTCACTTGGATGAGTACACAACTTATTTATGTGAAGTTGTTCTATCTCGCCTTTCATTCTTACAGATGGGTAGCGTCCCAAGCGCCATCTTTCTCAGGTGGCTCACGGGAGTATGTTTTTCAGGACAGTAGAACCAAAGGAGGACGTGTCCCTGGAGGCCTTATCAACTTTGTAATGAGTGATAAAAGTATGAGGTCTTGACCAAGTGGCTGCTGCACAAATATTGTCTATAGGAAGCCTAGCAGAAAAAGCAGAGGATATGGACACTGCTCTGGTAGAATGAGCCTTAATTTTGTTTTTTTGTTTTTTTTTGTTTTTTTTTTTTTAATTCTTTTTATTGATTTTTAGTCATAACATAACAAATCATACCCCACAACATGACTAAAAGATAAGTACAGACAAAAATTTCTCTATATACAATAACTATATACAAAGCCCATCTATGTAGAACCTCCGGACCAGAGATTCGAATGCAGTGTGATTATGTTAATATACCTTCATATACCAGTTTCCAAGCTTCCCTCTGTGATGGATTTAACCTCATGGAATACCACAAGTATTTATGAGCAGAGAAATGCTTCCCAACTATCTGTTTGAGTCCTTCCCATGATAGGTTTGATCTATCTTTCCAATTTAGGGTGATATAGTATTTTACCAACATAAAGGCTGTTATTAGGAAATACGTGTTCTTAATGTCCATGCCTACCGGGGGTATGTGAAGAAGGGCAAATTGCCAAGACAGGGTAGATTTTTCATAGCCCATTTTTTCTAATTTGACTCTGAGGGCACACCAAAGTTTGTAAGAGCATTTGCAACTCCAAAAGATGTGGATGATATCTGCTTTCATCATAGGGCAGAATTGGCAAAATGGTGGGACTTCCTTGTACATCTTGTTTAGTAAAGCGGGGGTGTAATACGCGTTATTTACAATCATAAGTTGGGTATATCTGAACTTTAACAGAGGAATAGCTTTGGAAAATTTTTGAGTGGCTTGGGCAATGGATTTGGAAGAGATCGAGGGGTCTTGTTTTAGCCAAAAATCAGAATGGATAGCCTCTTTCGTGCATCTAATTGCTGATATTAACTTGTAGGATTGAGAGATCATTTTCTTTTTACGAGTTAGTAGATTCCAAAGTACCTTACACAACTCTATTTGAGGATCGGGAATATCTGTATCTCTCCAGTACTTGTTGCAAATGTCCATTAGTTGTCTAATCATAGTGGTGTAGTTGATCGAAAGCTTAAACTTGCTTCTGATAGACGAAATGTGATCCAACCTGCATGAGAAGAGGTCCAGAACAGTTTTATTTTTGATCAGTGGAAACGAATTCAGATTAACCAAATTCTCGTTTAATTTAATGTTAGGATTAAGGTGTAAAGGTTGGAGAAGAAGAAAAGCAGACTGTAGATCTAGGGATTTAAACAAGTTTTGTGTACATTTGATTTGAGACCATAGGTCATTTTGAATTTTGTACTTTCTTTTGGCAGATATGTCTAAGAAAGGTAGGGCCATGGGATTAATAGAAAGAGATTTAATATAATTGTAATAAAGTTTGACCCACGTTGGGCACCAAGCATTAAGTTCTTCTCTGAAAGTTGCAACATTAATTATTCTACTGCTTCTATTTATTTCATACAAAAGTCTAAAATCTGGAAGGCTTAGACCCCCCTTCTCTTTAGGGTATATAAGTTTGTTATAGCTTATCCTGATGGGTCTAGGGTGCCATATAAACTTCGAAAGAAATGATTGAATTTTATTAAAGACTTTATTATGAATCAGGGTGTTGGTAGCATTTAGAACATACAGAAGTCTTGGCAGAATGTTCATTTTGATAATGGCTACTTTCGAGAGGACTGGGAGTTTTAGTTGAGTCCATCTTTCCATATCCTTTTGTAACATGCCCCAACATCTAGAGAAGTCCCCTTGATGATGTATATTTCCATCTGTTTGGAAGGATACTCCTAGGTATTGAAAATGGTCATTGACTTTTATACTAGGTATAGATCTTTCACTGGGTAATTGTGAGTAAATGTTAATTGGAAAGATCGTTGTCTTATCTAAATTCACCTTATAATTCGAGAATTTGGAGAAAGTTTGTAAAGTACTATTAATTTTGCTAATATCAGCGTTGGGAAGAGAGTAGTAAATATTCAAGTCATCTGCATAAGCTGATAAGGGTATTTCAGTATTAAATAATCTTGGAATATGGTGGAATGTTCTCTGTTTAATTAATAAAAGTAAAGGTTCTATATATAGGTTAAATAAAAGCGGTGAAAGAGGGCATCCTGCCTGATACCATTATTAATCATTATCCTTTGGAGCTATATTTGTTTATTTGTAAAGTAGTATACGATTTTTATAAAGGGTATTAAGAGTGTGTATAAATTGTGTAGGAAATTAAATTTTGTAGAACCGAGATCAAGAATTCTTTGCTAATTCTATCAAATACTTTGGATGCATCAATAGCTAGGCGTAGATGGGGTAAATCAATGATAAAGAGGACATAGCATTTAGTGTAAGAGTCTGGTCAAAGGTTTGTCTCTGGTTTATAAACCCTGATTGTTCAGGAGAGATGATTTTACCAATCCCAGATTTCAATCTACAGGCTAAAATTGCTGCCAAAATTTTAATGTCTATATTAATGATAGAAATAGGTCTATAATTATTGGGGTTGGTACTGTCTTTATTTGGTTTGGGGATTTGAATAGTTCGGGATGCATTTAGGTGGGGGTCACAGACACCTTCCTGAATAATAAAGTTAAATAGGTGACATAGAATGATTGTTAATTTCTGGCTAAACGCTTTATAAAATTCCGCCGTAAATCCATCCGGTCCTGGCGCTTTATTGGATTTAAGGTTATTGATCGCAGACATAGTATCACTTTGAGTGATATCGGCCGCTAATAAGGATCGATGATGTTCATCTATCTTTGGTGTGACTAGATTGTCAAGGAATAGGTTTAGTTCTTGTTTGTCTATAGAATTAGGGCTAGGATTGTATACTTCTTCATATATATCTTCAAATATCTTTATTATGTCTTGTGTGTTACATATATAATTTTGATGGACCTTACTTCTTGAGATAGGGGGAGTATTGCTATGTTGATTAATCAATCTCGCCAGAAACCTAGAGGGAAGTTGAGCCCAATGTGAATAATTAGCTAAGGTTTTTATCTCATAGAATGATAGGTTATCCGCCTGTAATGATGTTAATTTTAACTGCAGCTGGGTAATCTCCTTCTCTAGATCTGGTGAGTAGTTCTGTTGAATACGTGTTTCGAGGGATTTTAATTCCCCTTGTATAGTCCTCTCTTTAGTGATATACTCGTTCTTATAATGGGAAGCTTTATTGATTAATAATCCTCTGATCAAGACCTTAGTGGTAGCCCAAGAGATATCGAACGAGGTGTTGAAGTCCGTAATAGCAAGTATACATTGATCTAATAAGGTATTAATTTCTTTCTTAATATCCGACTTTCCTAGTAAATTAGGGTTAAGTTTCCACCCTCTCACCGAAAAATTTGGAGGGGTAGAGCGGGACCATTCTACGGATAAAGTAATCTTTGAGTGATCCGAGACTGATCTTGGTTCAATGCAGATATTAGTTGCAAAATTATGAAAAAAGTCTGAGATTAGAAAAAAGTCCAACCTGGACCAGGACTTATGACACTGAGAAAAAAAGGTATAACCTCTGTTCTTAAAGTTGTCGGGATTATTACAATAGGGGTCGAATAGATTAAAGTCACTTTTAAGATCTGCAATAGCGGAGGAGGCTAGTGGATTATTTACGGACATCCTATTAGATCTGTCTAGCATTGGGTCCTGGATAGAATTCCAATCTCCCCCAATTATATAGTAGTGTTCCGGGAATTTATGAAGGTTGTTATACAATTTCATTATGAAGTTATGTAGCGCATAGGAGCATATATGTTTAGAATCATAATAGGCTTATCTAAGTAGTCTATTTTAGTTACAAAGTAACACCAACTGCCCTCAGAGTCAAAGTCCTGTTTTACAATAGGATGTTTAAAGGAGTTTTTAATAATGATAGCTACTCCTACTTTATTAGTTCTACTCCCCGCTGCTATAACTTCCTTAATCCATCTTTTATTTTATGGAGCTCCATTGTTCTCTTAATAGGTGTGTTTCTTGTAACAAGATGCAATCTAGATTGGTTTTGAACAGCAGATGAAGGATAAGTTTTTTGCTTTCAGCTTGTATGCCTTTGACATTCCATGAGGCTATCTTCCACATGACAATCTTAACATTTGTGGGTAAGAAAAAGGTTAATCTTTTCTAAGGTGTAATAATTTAACACAGAGGACGTAAAAAAGTAAAATACATAATAAATCCATAGATGGGCGACTCTTCCAGCGTATCTCCCGTGCATAACCACTTCCTCCTTTAGCCTGGAAGAGGTTGGGATACCTACATTATTTAAACACATTGCAAACAGTTGAAACACTCTCTTTCCTACATGCTACGCTAACGTACCAGTACAAATTAAGAAGTAATGTATCCCAGAATATAATCTACAATTCTACAAGAGCTAGAAAGCTACGCTGACTTGAATTAAAACACTGCTTAACTCATTCAGAGCATGTCTTAAGTGTAGAAAAAGCAAAACAAAAGAGCCCAATACAGTAACATATTTATAGTGAATAGTAAGACTTCGTAGTCATATTTAACTTGACCCAAAATCTGTTAGTAATATTTTAAATTCTATTTCCCCAAGGGGAAGGAGTTTCCGAGCACATCCATCTAGTCAACATAGGTCTATGTAAGGTGTATTACTCTGAAGACCTCTATACTAGATTAAGTCCTCATTCCTTTTAGTGTGTATTGTACATAAGAAATACAGATCCTTCCATTCCATTCCAGATATGATATAAGTACTGTGAATCTTGAACACCTTAGGCTGTCTATTCTGTGTCAATATATTATAAACGGGAACATACGTTTTCCGTCATTTATAAGTATAAAAAACTTTACAAACACACTTCTAATCAACTTCATTAACATCTCATTTAAAATACAGTAGGTTACCTCTACTAGGATATGTTCAGTTTTACTATTTAACATAAAAAATCTCACCTAATACCCACTAAACAGTGATCCAGGATTAGACAACAAGAAATAATTAGATAGTGTAAATCCTATATCTTCCAAGAAATGAAACCACTTTATAAACTATGTTCACTTACAGTAACAGCACGATAGAAGCTGTAAAGTAATATTGTAAAGTTGCTCAGCTTCTACATCATTTATCAGAAAAAAAAAAAAAAAAAAAGCAACATATGTAATTCATATGGGTGCTAGCATAACAAACAAGCCCAGCAGATTCCTACCAATTAATATGGGCACTGTAAATACCTGACTTTAAAAAGACGTATTTTTTTTTTTTTTTTCCTCCCCCAAAATTCCTGAGATCCTTAGGACCTGCGCACCATAGATGTAGTACCCCAAGGTAAATAACATACAACTTAATAGAGATATATACCTCATTTTAATATATATATAAATATATCATATTGGAGAGTAGTGAGGTGGTTTTCGCCAAGTGGTATGTACATAACAATGCTGTTAAGTATTGATCCAAAATGAGATGTGTAAGATTCTGCAAGTAACACTGTTAATTCAAATGGATATTCCTTTAGGGGAATGCAGGAGCCTGCTGTATTAGTTAGAGTAGGTTATCTCAGCTACACAAAGGGGGTCTGAGATCCGTCATTTGAAAATCATTGACCTAGAAAAAGTTATTAATACCACTGGGACATATGTAAACAAGTTTCATAGGCAGACCAAAACAGTATGAATGAAATTAAGTGAAGTAAGGCATGTATTTAAGATATGACTAGAACTTAGGAGACTACTACCCTTGTAAATCCTGCATAAACTGTAAAATGGACCACGCAACTGTGGAGACTTGAGGAGGGGTGTTGCCTGCATCTAGATTGCCCGGGTTTAACAATTGGATACAAGAACGGTAAATACAGAGAGAAATTTAATCTCATACCATACATATATACTGTAAACATTGTTGGTCTGGAGCTCGTTGACCCCTAAATAGTGTCCTTGCTATAATGCAATAGTTCCATCTGAGTATTCTGCGAGCTTTTCTTCCGAAGTGCAATGCGCTGAGGACCAGTGCTCTTCCGTTACCTCTGAGACGTTGATCTTTTCTGTGTCGGTAAGCAGTATATAAGTCAGAGATTCCGCAAGTGATCCTTTAACAGCGCTGCAATGTACACGCTGTTGTAAGTGAAGAAGGGCATCCGTCGACGCAGTTTATGTTTCTGTAAATCCACTTGTTGCTTTAAGGGAATAAAGCATCCTGGGAGGTTAGCTGAGGCGACGAGGTCACGCTTGGACAGGCGACTGCTGGGAAATGTAGTCGCCTTATGCTATGCTGAGGATTTACCACCACGAGGCAGCGCTTGGAGAACTATGACTTCAGGGGTCTACGAGAGGCAAGAATCGCTCTCCAGCCACATGGCATGGCTTCCGAAACAGGCAGGCCCATCCCCATCACCATTCTGGTGGCTCCAGGACAAGGTAAAAAGTTAGGATAAGACAGGGAATCATTACTGGACCCGGCGAGATCAAGGGAAAGAAAGAGCTTTGAATATTAGTTCTTCATCTTTGTAGAGGTGAGTCGCTAAGTTAAATAGATTAATTTGGTTCTTCCCTCTATTTTGATTCTTTAGCCGGGTTGGTACCGAACAGCTTAATAAAAACAGTAGCAGCATCTTCTTTGTTGGAGACTGTGTGTTTTTGTTCTTGGGCAGTAAATGATAAAGAGTTGGGGTACCTCATTTGAAATCTTATGTTCCTGTTAATAAGATATGCGCAGAAAGGGGCTAATTGTTGTCTTGCCACCTTGATTTGTTGGGGGAGATCTTGCGAAATGGATATTTTCATTCCTTGCCACGTTATTGTTTTTTTGAGCTTGGCTGCAGTTAAGAGTTTGTTCACATGGTAGAAATTGAGAATTTTAGCATAAACAATTCTGGGGTTTGTTGCTACAGAGGGGGCTCTTAACGCTCTGTGTGCCCTTTCTATTGTAATTTGTTTAGCCTCATGGTCATTATCGAGTAAGAGACTGAAAATGGATGTTATCACCTCTGTTAACTTGGAGTGTTCAATGCTTTCGTGGATGCCTCTTATAATTAGATTGTTTCTTCTGGATCTAGCTTCGAGATCCAGAATTTTTGTATGTAGATCCTGAATTGATTTTTTATTTACTTTCAGTTCTTCCTGCATGGAATCAATTTTAATGTCCTGGTCCATTATTTTGGACTCAATCTTGTCTAGCCTTGTTAGAATCTTGTCTGTAGAAGATCCAATAGCTTTTGTCTGATCTGTAAGATTTAGTATAGCATCCTGTAATGGTTGTAGTGCTGCCTTTAAGTCATCCAAGTTGGAGCTTTCTGCTTTACCTTTGGCTGTATTGGTATTTTTATTAGTTTCCCAGGCCTTCTGGACTCTGGGCCTTTTAGAAGAGGAAGAAGAGTCTTTCTCTGGAGAATTAATAGCAGAAAATTTAGTTTTTGTTGTTTGACTTTCCATATCTTCTGATGCTAGAGGCATTTTGATTATTGATTGATGTTTAAAGCTGGCTGAGATTTAGGAAAGTTTTTCTGATTTAATTTCAGGAGTGTTAGGCCGAGTCCCTTACTGTGCAGGATTCACATGTGGTATCCAGGTTCCCAAATAATCAGCAACAATCCAGCCTAAATGGTAAGAGTTTCAGTTTCTTTTTTTCCTTCTGGTGATTGAAACGAAGTGTATTAGTAGTTAATCCGTGTTTTGATGAGAAAAAAGTTAAGTCTTACTGGTGAAAAAAGCAGATATAATTTTAAGTGATGCTCTCCTGAGTTTCAGCACTCCCTACAGGACAGCGGCCATCTTGTTCTCAGAATGAGCCTTAATTTTGTGTTGTAAAGGTAAACTGGCAGCTGAATAAGTGAAGGTGATGCAATCAGATAACCATTTAGATAGTGTTGTTTTTGCCACTAGCATACCTTTCCTAGAATCTAAAAAGGAAACAAAAAGTTGTTCTGATTTTCTGAACTCTTTGGTTCTATCCTGGTAAAACCTGAGCTGTCTATGAACATCCAGCTTGTGCAGCATATACTCTAAGTTGTTGGTGTGTTTGGGGAAAAACACTGGTAAAGCTATGATTTGGTTAAGGTTAGTTTCAGTAGAAACATTAGGTAAAAAATTAAGGATTTGTTAGCAGGGACACTCTGTCTGCATGAAAAATCAAATATGGAGGCTTTATAGACAAGGCCTGTAGCTCTGATACTCTATGGGCAGATGTAATGGCTACTAAAAAGATAGTCTTCCAAGACAAAAATTTCAAATCATATGAGAAAGATGGCTCAAAAAGTGGGAGAATAAAGCGTGAAAGCATAAAAAATAGATTCCATGGGGTATAAGGGGATTTCACTGGTGGTCTGAGGTGTAAGGCCCCTTTGAAAAAGGCTTTGGATAGCTTGTGTGACATTATGTTCAGTCCTTCAAAGCCAAGGTGAAAATTAGAGATGGTTGCAAGTTGTACCCGAATTGTAGCTGCCACAGCTCTTTTGTTGAAAAGCATAGTCAAAAATTCTAATATAGAGGACATGGGGGCTTGGTAGGGATCAATGTTATTCTGAGAAGCCCATATAGAAAATCTCCATTTGCTAAGGTATAACTTCCTAGTAGAGGATTTATGAGAAGATATTAAAATATGCTGCATTTCATTTGAGAGATTATGGAATCTGGTTATGTTGGAAATTGGAGCAGCCAAGCTGTCAATTTTAGGGACTGAAGAGAGGGATGAAGAGCCCCATCCTGAATCCAAGGCTCTTCCAACAGATGAAATCAAAGGAAAGGGAGCCAAATCTGACGAGGCCAATGAGGGGCTATTAGAATGATGCTCCTTCCCAGGGCTTTTGCTTTATGTAATACTTTGGGTATCATGGGAATTGGTGGGAATGCATACAGGAGACCTGGAGGCCAATCGTGTACTAGTGCATCCCTTGGGGTATCTCCTGGAGGGTGAATCAGGGCAAAGTAGCTTCTGCATATTGAGTTCATGTGGGAAGCAAAAAGGTTGCAGCAAGGCTGGCCCCACCTGCAGAATATTCTTTCCGCTATCTCTTTTTTGAGGGGCCACTCGTGAGGCAACAGAATTGCCCTGCTCAGTTTGTCTGTCATGTTGGATTTCCCCGGGATGTGCATTGCAATCCGAATCCGCTGGATGGATGTAGCCTACTGCCATACTCTTAGGGCCTTGCGACAAAGGGGATAGGACCTGGTTCCTCCTTGTTTGTTCATGTACCAGACCACAGACATGTTGTCCGTCTGAATTGCAATTTTCCCCAGTGGGAGAGAGTCATGAAAGTACTGCAACGCCAAAAGTACCGCTCTCATCTCCAGGACACTGATATGCAGATGTGTCTCCTGTTCGGTCCATGTGCCTTGGGCTGTTCTTCCCTGAAAATGCTCTCCCACCCTATCACGGAAGCGTCCGTGGTCACTGTGGCTTCTGGTGAGGGTAGGATAAAAGGACGACCTATTGTTACTTGAAGAAAGGTCAACCACCACTGAAGATCCTTTTTGAATGTGTTTGTCACAATTATGAGATGGCATATTGGGAGCTCTTGATAAGACCATTGAGTGAATAGCAGCCACTGCAGAATCCGCATGTGCATGTGACCCAACGGTATCGTTATTATTGCAGCTGCCATCATGCCTAATAGTAAAACTCTTTTTGGCTGAAGTTTTAAAGTGGTGGTGGTGGTGTCCAATTCAACTCCGATAAAAACACTATGTTGCGATGGTGACAAGGCAGATTTTTTCTGAATTTATGGTCATGCCCAGATGACTGCAAACAGTAAGAGTGGTGTCCCTGCCTTGTATTAGCTGAAGCCTGGTGGTGGCGGTGAGGAGCCAATCGTCTAAGTACGGAAAGACCTGGAATCCTAAATGCCTCAGGTGAGCTGTGACCACTGCCATACATTTGGTGAACACTCTGGGGGCTGTAGTGAGACCAAAGGGCAGGGCTCGAAATTGGTAATGATTGGCTCCCAGCCGGAAGCGCAGATGATCCCTGGATGGTCTGGCCATTTTTATATGATAGTACACATCCTGTAGATCTATCGGGCACATCCAATTGTCTTTCCCTAAGAAGGGAAGTATCGACTGAAGCGTGACCATCTGGAACTTCTCTTTCTCGACAGATCTGTTTAGTCTACTGAGGTCAAAAATAGGTCTCCAGTTTCCTGTCTTTTTTGGAACTAAAAAGAATCTTGAGTAAGTTGCGGATCCTGTCTGGTCTGCTGGGACTGGTTGGATGTCTCTTTTTCTTAGCAACGTTTGGACCTCTACTGTTGCTTGTTCCCTGTAACTGGGTGGAACGTCCAGGATTTTTGTTGTCAATGGAGAGGAAATGGAGAAGGGAATGAAATATCCTCTGGAAACTATACTTTGTACTCGGTTGTCATTTTTATTTTGAGCCAGGCGTATGGACAGAAAGATAAGTGACCCCAGACTGCCTCCACAGCAGGACAGTCGGGCCTCCTTTCATGAATGTTGGTAGGGCTTCCCAAAGAATTGGTCTCTGTCGCCCTGGTTTTGCGGACCCCCTCTGCTGCGAGGGTGGCGTCTTCCATTACTGCCCCCTCCTCTGCCCGTGGAGGGGGGTTCACCACGTGTGTCCAGAAAGGCTCCTTGGGCTTTTCAGAACCACATCTTTCCTCCCTTTTGACCCTTGGGGTAGGGTCTAGTAGGGGGTGGAAAAATGGACTGCGAAGGCAGACAGAGTCTTTCCTTCCTGCTCAGACCTGGTCAAAGTTTCCTTAACATTGGCCCCGAAAAGGGACGAGACATCAAAAGGGGTGTTGACAAAGGATGACTTAAAGGGCTCCATGAAGGAACATAAATGCATCCAGAAGTGCCTTCTGAGAGCAATTCCTGTACCTGCTGCCCTACTTGTTCCATCAGCTGCATATGAAATGACGCATGGACGAGTTCAATATGGAATTGAGGGCAGCAAGCTGGGACGTGACTTTGTCTGAAGATCTTGCAGCTACCATACCCTGAAGAGTATCTCCAAGCTCTTTTAGGAGGTCTCTTTGCAGTCTTGTAAAATGTGCGAGATAGTTCAGTGAACGCATGGCAAAAGTCGCTGAACTGTACATGCACTTCCGTATCTATCCATGATCCTAGAGTCTCTGTTAGGAGGATAGCTAGAGGAAGAGGTTTCTAACGTTTCCTTTTTGGTGGCTGCTGCCACCATCATGGCATCAACTGGCATTCCCTTAGTGAGAAAGGACTTATCCTGAGAGGCAGAAATGAATTTATTGGGCCTCGTAGGGACAGGCTCCATGGTGTCTGGAGACTCCCATGCCGTTTGTAAGACCAGCTGCATGAGCTCATTGAAGTGTGGAGACACCCAAGAGGTGGAGGGTTGAGACCCAAAAGCCTTCAGGAGAACTGACTCATCTTCAGTAGGGTTGGTGAACTTCCAGCCACCCCTCTGTTTAAGGATTTCTAATATCTCTGCAAATGAGATGTCTTCAGAGGGGGACTGTGGGGACCCTTCTGATTCATCTAAGTTGATATCAGACGTGAGACACTCCTGCGGGGAGTCTAGGTGCTTCCTCTTGCAAATTCTCTTCCTGAGAAACTCATCAGCGGGAAAGTACAGTTTTGTACCTACCATAAATGTAGATGTTTGAGTGCTAATACAGCTGCAGTAATCACAGATGGGTTTTCAGCCGTCAGGCGGTCCCTCGGTCGGCCGAATTCCAAAGTCTTGGTCCGGCGTCGGTTGTCGTCGCTTACTCTTCTGACGTCAGGAAGGCCAGAGTATATAAGACACAGCCGACGCCATGTTCTTCAGTCTTTCTTGCCCCAGATGTCAGGTGCCCCCAAAAGGAAGGCAATACATAAATGATGCTTATCTACATGTACAAGCAATGCAATATAAACCAAAATCAGTGGGAGCAAGCAAATAAAACATAGCAGGATAACCCAGTCAGGTAGTATGACATGCCCTTACCAAGTGGGGAAGGAGGGAGGGAAACCTGTACTGCAGCTGTATTAGCACTCAAACATCTACATTTATGGTAGGTACAAAACTGTACTATGTTCATCGTGCATACAGCTGCAGTAATCACAGATGGGTAGAGTCCCAAAGCTATGACTAGGGAGGTAGGTACTAGGAGGAACTGGGTTGAGCCAGAATGCCCTGCAAAACAGCAGTGGCAAAGCCTGCTCTTGTTCTGGAATATAAAGGCAGGTGGTAGTGTTTTGTGAAGGTATGTACAGAACTCCAAGTGGCTGCCTCCAAAATATCTTTGGTAGGGACACCTCGGAGGAAGGCTGTAGAGGTAGCTGTAGCCCTGGTGGAGTGAGATCTGATACCTGTAGGAACAGATTTCCCATGATGGGAATAACAAAACTGTATGCAGTGGCCAATCCACTTGGAAATAGTCTGTTTTGTAACTGGTTTCCCTTGAGCCCCTACAGCATAGGACACAAAAAGTTGTTCTGATTTCCTGAAGGACTTTGTTCTGTCCAAGTAATAACGAAGCTGCCTATGGATGTCTAAAGAGTGTAGCAGCCTTTCCCCTTTGTTTTGAGGATTGGGATAAAAGGTAGGCAGGTGTATAGCTTGATTTAAGGCTACCCTGGATACCACTTTTGGCATAAATGATGGATTGGTACGAAGGGAAACCCTGTCCTGATGGAAAATGAGGAAGGGCTGCACCGCCATGAGGGCCTGTAATTCAGAAACCCTACGAGCTGAAGTGATGGACAGAAGGAAGGCTGTTTTCCAGGACAAATATTGCAAATCTGTTGAGGCAGCTGGTTCAAAAGGAGGCAATGTTAATTTTTCTAGTATGTAATTAAGGTCCCAGGCTGGTATTGGTTGCTTCCTTGGAGGTCTTATATTCTTAGCCCCTCTGAGGAACTGTCGTAAGAGAGGGTGAGAAAATAAAGGGGGATCCGTGTTGAATTCTGCAGAAATGGCTGAGGCATGTATTTTTATGGAGGAGAAGGAAAGCCCACTGTTCAGCAGCTCAGCTAGATAGTGTAATACCTGAGGCAAGTTCAGTTTTCTAGGGTCCTGGCCTCTTTTCTCATTCCATGAGCAAAACCGCTTCCATTTTGCGGAGTAAGCTTTCCTAGTAGATGGCCTTCTGGCCTCCAAAATGACATCCTTCACCTCCTTGGAGAGTAGGGTCTGTTGTGGTGTTAAGGAATTTTCCATGCGGCGAGATTGAGTGTTTTCAGTTGACTGTGAAGAGTTTTGTAGCTGTGCTGAGTCAGCAGAAGAGGCATTAGAGGCAGGGACCAGGGAGGAGTATGCGTTAGGCTCCTCAGGAGTGGATACCAGTGTTGCCTTGGCCAATCTGGAGCAATCAGAATCATCCTCGGTTTGTCTGCTTTTGCTTTCAAAAGTACCTTGGGCAGAAGAGGCAGAGGTGGGAATGCGTAAACTGTCCATGCTGTCCAACTGAATGAAAGGGCGTCCACTCTCCAGGCCTTTGGGTGAAAGGTCCTTGAACAAAACTTTTCCAATTGATGATTCCTGTGGGAGGCAAAAAGATCTATGTCTGGCCTTCCCCACGCTTGGGTTATTTCTGTAAATACCTGAGGATGTAACTTCCATTCGTGTGGATCTGTCATATTTCTGCTTAGATTGTCTGCCAGTGTGTTTTCCAATCCTGGCAAGTACTGTGCTTGAAGTTCGATTTGTCTTTCTAGAGCCAAGTTCCAAAGAGTCATGGCTAGTCTGCACAAGGGGTATGATTGTGTTCCACCTTGTTTGTTTATGTACCACATTACTGTGGTGTTGTCTGTTTTTATCAGTAATTGTCCTGGATGCAGGAAGTCTTTGAAAGCTGTAATTGCATTTATTTCTGCCAGCATTTCTTTTTGATTGATGTGAAGATGCTTTTCCTTTTGGGACCATCTGCCCTGAATGCACCTGTCCTTCATGTGCGCCCCCCAGGCGTAATCTGAGGCGTCTCTGGTTATGCATTGTTTTGCTTGAGGCTTGCAGAATGGAAGGCCTGTGTTTGCTTGACATGCTTGGGCCCACCATAGAAATTCCTTTTGCAAACATGGAATTATTGGTATAACTGTTTCCAAACTGTGACTGTGTTGAGACCATAGATTTTTTAGGTACCATTGAAGTTTCCTCATATGCAGCTTTGCACATGGGATTAGAAGGATGCAAGATGCCATGAAACCCAGCGCCTGCAGGATTTTCCTTGCAGTAAGCCTGGTACTTTTTGCTAGTATTTTGAAGTACTGAGATAGTTGCCCCTGTTTTTCTTGCGTAAGATATGCCATCTGGGTGTTTGTGTCCAAGTTGGCACCCAGGAAGGTTATTTTCTGAGATGGTGTTAGCCTTGACTTCTCTTTGTTGATTGTATATCCCAGAGAAAGCAGTAACCGTGTCACATATGCCAGATGATCCAGAAGTATGTGTATGCTGTCCGCTTGGATCAGGCAGTCGTCCAGATAAGGGTAAATTTGTATCCCTTGAAGTCTGCAGTAGGCAATCACTGATGCCAGGCATTTTGTGAATACTCTGGGCGCAGTAGATAAGCCAAAGGGCAATGCAGAGAATTGATAGTGGATTGAACCTGCAAGAAATCTGATGTATCTTCTGCAGCTTTGTCTGATTGGGACATGCAGGTATGCCTCCTTGAGGTCCAAAGTTACCAGCCAAAACTCCTTGCCCAGCATGGGAAGAAGTTGCTGTAATGTGAGCATCTTGAATTTTGGTACTAGTAGAAATGTCTTTAGAATGGATAAGTCCAAAATGGGTCTCCAGTCGGTTCCTTTCCTTGGTACCAGAAAAAGTCTTGAATAAAAACCTTGACCTTGTTGGTGCGTAGGTACCCTTTGAATAGCTCTCATTTTTATGAACTTTAAAATTTGCAGTTGTGCCTCTGCCCTTTGATTTTGTGGCAGGTTTGGCATGCCTCTCATTTTTGGAAGAGTGTGAAATTGAAATTTGTAGCCTCTGTTTATAATGTCCAGTATCCATTGGTCTGTTGTGACAATATGCCAATTGCTTGCAAATAATGCTAGTTTCCCTCCCAAAGGTGCTGCCAGCTGAGACCTGCTTGGCATGGAAATGAGGGAGTCATTGGGTTTGCTTCCTGTATTGTTGTGCACTGTCTTTACCACCTCTTGGTGCTGGAGTTTGCCATTGTCTTCCTCTATATGATCCTTGTGATTGCCCTCTGCCCCTTGTGCATCTGTATCTACCTCTTTGGGGCTTGTCAGTGGCTGGAAAGGACCAGTTCTTTGAAGGCCAATTTCTGCTAAAACGTGGTGGTTGGACCTGTAAGAAAGCTTTGACAGTTTGCATAGATTTGGCTTTTTCTTCCATTTTCCGTAGTATCTCCTCAGCATTAGTACCAAATAATACATCCTTTTGTAAGGGAGCATCTAGAAGTTTGGCTTTCACATGATCAGGCAAATTTTGTTCCCTAAGCCAGGCATGTCTGCGAATGACTGATCCTGTAGCAGCCGCTCTACTGGAGGCCTCTAGGGCATCATAACCACATTGTAAGGTGTGTTTACCCACTTGCTCTGCACTATGCATCATATCCTGTAACTCTTTTAAATTTGGTTGTTCAGGTTGAAACATTTTGTTCCATAATTGTGATAACAGGTACTGTTGATATTTAATCATATGAAACTGACAGTTTAAGGCCCTCATGGCTAGGGTGGCCGAGGTATATACCTTTTTACCCCACCTTTCTAGAAATCTGGATTCCCTTTCTGCAGGAAGCGGATTTTTGGCAGTGGAGGCCTTCAATCCTTTGGGGCCTTGTGAAATGGTTTCAGGGTCAGCATTATGGCTTTTGAAGAGAAATTGGTGAGAGCTGGGTACTCTGTAATACCTGTCAGGCTTGACTGGTGCAGGAGGCAGAGAGTCAGGGTTAAGGCAGGCCTCCGAATAGACATCATCCAGTATGTCCAAAACAGGGGGAATAGCCAGAGGTCTGTGTTGAGGTAACCAAAGAAATTCCCTAAGTCTTTTCTTGGAATCTGAAAAGTCTTGGCCTTCCCAATGGAAGTGTTCCCTCAAGGTGTGCAAGGTTTCCCCAAAGGAAAAATCCTCAGGAGGGGATACCGAAGGAATGGACTGTTCCGCATCTGAATCCTCAAAAGGAGAATAAGAGTGTTCCTCTACATCAGAATGTTCTGATAAAATGGATCCCTGATCAGAAGAGGGAGAATCTTCCTCCACTCTGGGTCTCTTGTCAGGAGGGGGATGAGAACCTCTGATAAGTGTAATTAAATACTCAGCCGCTTTTAGCATCTGTTTTTTAGGCATGGGTCCTGACGATGGGCCCTGTGTAACAGGCCTCGTGGGATGCCTGGCTGTCTTGGATTTAGTAAAGGCCTTAATTGAAAAAGAAGATGAGGGCCTAAAAACCCCATGGGTGGAAGTGGATCTATCCACATTAGTTGCCTCTACATTAGCAGGGTCTTCGGTAGTAGTCTGGGAAAGGGCCGAGGACCCAGCGGTCTCGGGTACAGAAGACACCGCCAAAGGAGTGTCGTCGGTAGTCAGGGACTGCAAAGGCGTCTCGCTGAGAACCGGACCACGTGTAGCCTGTTTTGGCGTGGTGTCGGCGGGGACCGCTGGCCTCGCGTGTCGGTCCCTTTCCTTGCGTTTTTTGGACAAAACGATAGTCAGAGTGTCCGACAACATTTTATAATCAAAAGCTTTACCAAAGTAGTGTTGGGCGAACTCCGCCCGACGCTTAATAGTGCGTTTATTGACGGTAGCGCAAAAGCGACAGCCCGAGACGTCGTGGTCTGGGCCCAAACAAGGTATGCAGAGGGAATGGAAATCCTTATGCGGTATTTGCTTCCCACAAGAAATACAATTATTAACTTTTTCTGACATCGGTCTGAGGCAAGAAAAGTTTCCCCAACGGGGTACTTAGCTTTAATGAAGACTTCGGTTTCCAATTTTTTCGTAATTCAGGAGCTGGCCGACCGGCACTTGTGAACTGCTTCTGCTTTGGGCACCGCGTGGCAAAAAAGACTGAAGAACATGACGTCGGCTGTGTCTTATATACTCTGGCCTTCCTGACATCAGAAGAGTAAGCGACGACAACCGACGCCGGACCAAGACTTTGGAATTCGGCCGACCGAGGGACCGCCTGACGGCTGAAAACCCATCTGTGATTACTGCAGCTGTATGCACGATGAACATCTTCTGGTGAGGTCTCAGAAGAGCAAAGGCCACCCAGTGAGGCTTCCTGAGGCACAGGGTCTCTACGCTTCAAAGGGATCTGTGAGGCAGAAGTGGACACAGGAGCTTTTGGGGAGTAGGTAGTTGGACCTGAAGTTGTAGATGTCTTGGGGACATCACTCTCCTCATGGCTTCAAAGGCACCTCTGCTCTGATGAGAAGGGACTGCTAGATCCGAAGAAACAACCGATCAATCGGCACTGGAACAGTGGGCTCCGAACAAGAGGTAGGAGCCAAACTCATTCGAGCCAAGGCCCCGAGAGGCAAAGTAGGAACCGACAGGTCAGTCCAACTATCCTCCCTGGACTCGACTGGAAAGTGCCGGCTCCTAGACTTCTCAATAGGTGCTGAGGAAGTCTGAGTAAATGGAACCGATGACACTGGAGCAGGCGTTGGCTCCGAAGGCTCAGCAATCATCAGGTCCAGCTCCTCTGGCTCTGAAGGACCAGTATGGCTCGGAGAAGAAAAAGAAGTCAATGGCATAACAGTCTTCGATTCTGAAACCACTTGGGTCGGAGCCGATAAAAATTTAGCAAACGCCGGTGCCTGTAACAACTTCTGCACCACACAATCCACATCCAAATCGGATAGGCTGATCAAGGACCGAGATGAATGAATGGAGGGTGGTATCGACTGGAGTATGGGAGACTTTAATACTTTGGAGACCGGTTCCAGGACTGGGGACTGGCTCAGAAAAGGCAGGATGTTTGATTCCGAAGGCTGTGGAGTCGACTTTTTTTTTTTTGTTTTGTCACATCACTGGAAGAAGCCTTATAAGACTTTGAAGACTTGGGAGAATGGCTAGATTTATCCTGGTCACTCAAAGCTTCCTGAAAATAAGATTTCAAAAGTCCTCTATCAATGAGTTTTCTTTTTCTCTCATGTAAAACTCTGCTAGAAAAAGAATGGCAAACAGAGCAGCTCTCTTGCAAGTGCAAGGCTCCGAGACAGCAAACACAGTTTATGTGACTGTCACTGACATCTTTTGTCCACACTTTGGACATATCGTAAACTCAGAATTGGGATGTTTGTCCTTTTCTTGGTCAGCCATGTTAAATGCTACAGTACCAAAAAATACCAAACTATACACCAACAAACTGTAGTATCAGAGAAGAATGCACATACAGAAACTTTAGCAATCTCAAAGTACAAAAATTAGCCCTTAAACAAAGCAAATGGGTTGAAAATGCATAAATGCAGTTTAACTATAACTATCTAAATTCACACACACACACACACACACACACACACACACACACACACACACACACACACACACACACACACACACACACAGTCTAACATTTATATAAGCTTATTAAACTCTAGAAAGCTATATAACACTATGCTAATATTTTTTTAAAAAGCACACCAAATGAGAAAGGGAATACTAAAGGCCTATAAAAAAATGAAGGCCAAAGGGAGAAAGAGAAAGTACAGCTGTGTACACTTACCATAAATGCAGATGTTTGAGTATATTCACTGTTGCAGTCATCACATTTGGGTTATCTGCCTGCAGGTAGCCCTCAGCCAGCCTGAATATCAGAGTCTTTGGATTTCTGCGTCGGATGCTGTTGCTTCTTCCATGACGTCAGGTCGTCAGGGGTATAAAACATGCACCCGATGCCATTACATCACTTTTTCTTGCCTCAGATGTCAGGTGCCCCCACAATAGGAAGCAATTATATGGTATGATACACCCCCATCAAAAAGCAAATACACATGAAATAAGAAGTTATGTACTCACCATCTGAGTAGGTAGACTTCATTTGTCTGCAACCTTTGGGAATCGGATCCGACCTCGGATCCGAGCCGGCAATCTTTCATAGCTTAGATCCGTGCTCCTAGCTCCTCCCCTTCACCCACAATCCCCTGCCATCCCTGACTGACCTCAGATCAAGTTTGCCCATAACCAATAAGGCTGAAAAAGGAAACTAACTACCTTCCTTAAAGGGCAGAGTAAAAACTTCTGGCCAAATAACATCCGAAGGTCAGGGGGAAGGAGGGTGGGACGGTTACAGACAAATGAAGTCTACCTACTCAGATAGAACGTTATGGTGAGTACATAACTTCTTAATCTGAAGTAGTTAACTTCATTTGTCTGCAACCATTGGGACAGAGTCCCCAGCTACCTGTACCTTGGGCGGCCTTCATGGAAGGATGTTCCGGAGCAATGCAGAGCCAAAGGATGCTCTCCCTCTAGAGATAATATCCAATTTATAATGGTTGATGAAGGTATGAGGTGAAGCCCAAGTGGCTGCTGAGCAAATGTCATCCAGGGGTACTCTAGACCGAAAGGCAGCAGAAGTAGACATGGACCGAGTAGAGTGGGCACGGACTCCCTGAGGTGCGGGCCTGCCAGAACTTTCATAAGCCAAAAGGATGCAGTGTGAAATCCACCTCGACAAGGTGACCTTCGACACAGATTTACCTAAATTAAATTTGGCAAAGGAGACGAACAACTGGTCGGATTGTCTATGACCAGCCGTTCTATGAATGTAAAAACGCAGCTGTCTATGCACATCTAAAGAATGTAGTTTGTATTCTCCTTTGTTCTGGTATTCAGGAAAGAAAACTGGCAGATTAATGGATTGGTTAATATTTGCCTCGGAAGCAATCTTAGGAAGGAACGAGGGATTGGTCCTGAGGTAAACCCTATCCTTGTGGAAGGTCAAGTAAGGAGGTTTTACACATAGGGCTTGAAGTTCAGAAACCCTCCTAGCTGAAGTAATAGCGACGAGAAAGAATGTTTTCCATGACAAATGTTTGAGATCAGCTGAAGCTGCAGGTTCAAAGGGGGGAGCTGTCAAGGCCTGAAGTACTAAAGTCAAATCCCAGGGAGGCACTACTTCCTTTATTGGAAGTCTGAGTAGGAAGGTGCCCTTCAGAAAGGTCTTACATAACTTCGTGGTGATCAATGGACCCAGTTCATGTCCCACGTCGTAATGAGAGATAGCTGCTAGTTGAACTCTGACTGTGGAACAGCTAGCCCCCTGATGAAAAAGCCCTGAAAGGAAATCCAAGACGGCGGGCAACAGAGCTATGAAAGGGTCTAGGTTCTGACGCTCCGCCCAAATAGCGAAACATTTCCATTTACTCCTGTAGACTTTCCTAGTAGAGGGCTTGTGTGCTGCTACTAGGATAGCTTTAACTGGAGAGGAGATACCGGGAGTCCTAGCTATGAGTGGAACTGGAGCGACCAAGCCGTAAGCTTGAGATTGTCCAGGTTCAGGACTGGGAGGCCTAGGGGGTGGGAAATCATATCCGGGAGGGGATCTAGAATCCAAGGTGGATTCACCAGATGAGACCAGAGGTAAGGGAACCAAGCTTGACGAGGCCAGAATGGGGCAATGAGGATCATTTTGCTCCCCAACTGACTGGCTTTCTGTAGAAACTTCAGCATCAAAGGTAGAGGAGGGAAAGCATAGAGTAGACCGGGAGGCCAAGCATGCACCAGAGCGTATCTCGAGAATTCCCCGGCGGGGGGGATTAGAGTGAAGTAGCTGTTGCATTAAGTGTTTGAAGGAGAGGCGAAGAGATCGCAACAGGGTTGTCCCCATACGGCAAATATCCACTTCGCTACCTGGGGATTGAGAGACCACTCGTAAGGAGACAGTATGGTGCGAATGAGTTTGTCCGCCAGGATGTTGTACTGACCCGGAATGTGCGTTGCAATAAGAAAGCGGTTGGTGGAGATCGCCCATTCCCACATTCTCATAGCTTCTTGACAGAGTGGGTAGGACCTGGTTCCCCCCTGTTTGTTGATGTACCAGACCACCGACATGTTGTCTGACTGAACTGCAACTGTTCCTGTAGGAAGAAGGCTCTGAAGTGCTTGCAACGACAACAGCACTGCCCTCATCTCTAGAACATTTATATGCAATGAGGTCTCTATATCGTTCCACGTGCCTTGGACCGTCCTGCCCGCATAATGCCCCCCCCCCACCTGAGGCGAGAGGCGTCCGTGGTCACCGTGGCGAGTGGAGGGGCCATGGAGAAAGGGTGTCCCACTTGGAGGTCCGGTGATTGTAACCAACATGCGAGAGCCCTTTTGCAAGCCTTGCTGAGGGGAATGGGGTGACTGAGAGGGTATCGACGGAAGGACCATTGGACTTGGAGAGTCCACTGCAAAACCCTCATGTGCAGGCGGGCCATGGGGAGCAGGGTAATTGCGGCTGCCATGGAGCCCAGCGCCCTCAGGACCAATCCCGCCAGGGGAGCCGACGATAGTAAAATGGCCCGCCCATGTAGCCTCAGGGTGTGAAGTCGTTCGGTGGTTAAGAAGGCTAGTAAGTTGTTGGTGTCTAATCTGGCCCCGATAAAGTCTATCACCTGAATCGGGCTGAGAAAAGATTTGTCCGTGTTGACGGTGATCCCCAGCCGGGGAGCAAGGTGGAGAAAGTAATTCCTGGCTGAGCAGAGTAGATGCCTTGTTGGGGCAGTCAGGAGCCAGTCGTCTAGGTATGGAAACACCTGCATTCCCTGAAGCCTTAAGTGGGCCGCTATCACTGCTAATACCTTGGTGAACACCCTGGGGGTTGAGGTGAGACCGAAGGGAAGGACCCTGAACTGATAATGACTGGCTCCTAGCCGGAAGCGGAGAAACCTCCTGGATCGTTTGTCCATCAATATGTGGTAATACACATCCTTGAGGTCTATCGAGCACATCCAGTCGCTCTCCCGCAACAGGGGGAGAATGGATTGAAGGGTGACCATCCGGAACTTTTCTTTGGTTACTGACAGGTTCAGGAGGGAGAGATCAAGGATTGGCATTAGGTCCCCTGTCTTTTTTGGCACCAAAAAGAACCTGGAGTAGTAACCCGATCCGAGATGGTCTGGGGGGACGTGTTGGATGGCTTTTTTTCCTAAGAGCTGCTGAATTTCCGCAGCTGCAGCCTCCCTCTGATCAGGTGGGACGTCGGGGAGGTGTTTGGGTTGGTGAGGGATGTGAGAAAAGGGAATTTGGTATCCTCTGGATATGATGCGAAGCACCCAGCGGTCTGTTGTGATGGACTCCCAAGCTGCCAGGTGCCTCGAAAAACATCCCCCGACAGCCTCCAGAGAGAAGCAGTTAGGCAACCCCTCAGGGTCGCTGGGTGGGCCAGTCAGAGAAAGCTTCTCTGGACCCACCATTCCTCGGGCCCCCTCTGCCTCTAGGGCAGCGTCCACCCTGTCCTCCTCTGCCACGGAAGGACTGGGGATCCGGAGCGGACTAGGATTGCTGCGACTTCCGGAACCACATCTTCTTCTGTCCCTTTTGGTTCTTGGAGAAGGACCTCTGGGGAGCAGAGAAGCGGATTCTGACAGCAGACGTCTTCCCATCCTTTTCGCTCTGGACCAAAGTCTCGCGAATGGTCTTGCCAAACAGGGCAGAACCATCGAAAGGGGCATTTGCAAATGACGCCTTGAAGGGTTCCGCGAAATCGCAATGCCGGAGCCAGGCCTGACGCCGCATGACGAGGCCTGTTCCGCTGGCTCTAGCGGCTCCCTCTGTGGGGTGGGACAAGACCGCATAGAGGTGTTAGATATGGACCTGAGAGTGGCCATCCGAGTGGAGTACAATCGTTTGTCCTCCACCGACATGAACTCCAGGGGCGACGCAGCGTACTCTTTGATAAGGTCCCGCTGCAGTTGAATAACATGTGCCATGTAGTTCAGAGACCTCACCGAGAAGGTCGCTGATCTAAAAGCCCACTTCCCTAAACGGTCCATCAAATGGGACTCCATGCTCGGTGGATGGACTGAGGGACTCTCCTGAGCTAATTCCCTCTTGGTGGCTGCCGCCACCAACATGGCATCTACGGGGGGACCCTTGCTCCAATGGGACCTCTCGGAGGGCGGACTAAGGATCTTGTCCGGGCATTTGGGGACTGGCTCCACAGTGTCCGGCTCCTTCCACGCCCTAGTGGTAATAAGGTCCACTAAGGGGTCGGGCGGAGGGGACACCCAAGAGGTAGATGGGCCTGCTTCGAATGCCTCCAAGAACACGGATTCGTCCGAGGAAGCCTTGGGGGCAGACCACCCTCCTCTTATCCTGAGCATTTCCATGATGTCTCCGAAGGAGACATCCTTGGGGGGTGACCTAGGGGAGCATTCCCCTTCATCCAAATCCATGTCATCTGTCAAGGACTCAGGGGAGTCCACGTGTCTCCTCTTGCACTTTCGCTTGTGAGGGACGTCCTCAGGGGGGCTGTCCAAGGACGTCTCACCAGCCACATTCTGTTCCAAGGGAATGACCTGGAACATCGAAGCAGGCTGTCCCTTGGGCCGGGTGATGGAAGCCGGACCCAACAGAGAGGGAGTGCGGGGCGGAGCCGAAGCAAGGACCGGGGGCCTGGAAGCACTCGACAGTGCCCTCTCCACCACATCGAAAGCCGAGGGAGAGCCGCTCTCTCTGGGATCCGAGAGCAAACCCTCGCTCGGATCCGATGGACGGATCGGGGTCGGCGCCAAAGCCATCGGATCTGATGGACCAGTGTGCTCCGACCTAGATGCAGCCGAAGACACACTGATTCCCTCGGATCCGACGCTCAGCCCACGGCTCCAAGAGCCCGGATCCGACAAAAACGGACCCGACAGGCTTGAGGGAAGAGTCGGCGCTGAAGTAGCTGATACAGTCGGTGCCGACCCACCCTCGGCTCCAAGGCTGCTCGGCTCCAAACCTGGGAAGCGGGTCGGAGAAGGAGCTATCGGAGCAAAGAAGGGTGTCGAGCTCCCCCCCGGAGGGGGGGGGGGCAGGAGCACTCCCATCTGCAGTTGGGCCTGGAGAAACCTTCGCATCATCCGGTCCAAATCTGCGTCGGAAAGGCTGCGAGTTGATCTCGAAGAGGCCACCGAGGGTGGCCGGGAGTGCCGCCTCGATGACCTCGATGGAGATTGGGTCTTCTCCTCCTCGGGGTCCAGTGAGAAGCATGGAGACCGGAGCCGAGAAGGAGGAGACTTAGAAGCCCTGGAGGGAGAAGACCGCTTAGCCGGGGGGGGGGGCGAAGCGGAGGCCTCGGCCCGCTGCTTGTGGTGCTTCTCCCTCCTTTTTTCTTTCCTGGCCTCCCTCTCCTCCGGCGCTGCAACGGGAGTTTGAGTCCCGACCGGAGGGAAAGAGGCAGGAGTGGCCGCTGCCGATGCCGGGGAGGAGGCCACAGAAGCACCGGAGGCCGAAGCCGAATCCGGGGGCAAAAGTCCCACTAGGATTAACTTCGACCTCCGGTCCTTCAGTGCCCTGGGGTTGAATGCCGCACAGATAGAACATCCAGAGGAAAGGTGTTCAACCCCAAGGCACCGCACACACCGACTGTGGCCATCCGCTGGGGAGAACTTATGGCCACACTCGGTGCACTTAGAAAAGATGGGTTTAGGGGCCTCAGATATCCTAAAGAAAACCCACTCGTTAGGCCCCAAACACACAACACACAGAAACTAACGACCAGCGAAGGGGAGGGAGGGAAAGTTTAATTAAAAGGGTTTAAACTAGGAAGTTTTACACAAAAAAAGAACCTGAACACTCAACGCTCACACACACTTAAGGGGGATAAGAAAAAAATGAGAAATTTCTCTTACAATACTCTGCGATACCAGGAGCTCAAGAACCTAGCTGTTGACAAGAAGCGCGGCAAACTAGATCTGAGGTCAGTCAGGGATGGCAGGGGATTATGGGTGAAGGGGAGGAGCTAGGAGCTCGGATCTAAGCTATGAAAGATTGCCAGCTCGGATCCGAGGTCGGATTCAATTCCCAAAGGTTGCTGACAAATGAAGTTAACTACTTCAGATAAATATATCTCTACCAAAAAAGAAGGAAAGGTTGAGCCAAGAGAAGTCAGGGGGCTGGAGGGAGGATAACCAGGACTGCAACAGTGAATACACACGAACATCTACATTTATGGTAAGTGTACACAACTGTTTTTCGTGTTTCACTGTTGCAGTCATCACATTTGGGTAGATTCCTAAAGCTAAGGAAGAGAGGAGATAGATAAAGAGTATTAGGGCCAACTATTAAGCCCTGCAAGACTGCTGTGGCAAATCCAGCTCTGGATTTAGAAAAGATAGGCAGGTGGTAATGCTTCGTGAAGATATGTACAGAGCTCCAGGTAGCAGCTTCCAGGATGTCCCTGGTAGGGACTCCTCTGAGAAATGCCGCAGACGTAGATGCAGCCCTGTTGGAATGTGATCTTATCCCCTGTGGGGTAGGTTTTCCATGGTGTTTGTAGCAGAAATTAATGCAATGGGCTATCCATTTGGAAATGGTTTGCTTTGAAATGACCTTCCCTACAGCAAAGCCAACTAGCAGCTGGTCAGATTTTCTGAGAGGCTTAGTCCTTTCCAAATAGAATCTAAGTTGTCTGTGCACTCCAGTGTGTGCAGTATTCGTTCCCCTTTGTTTTGTGGGTTAGGGAAAAAAGTAGGCAAATGAATGGACTAGTTTAGGGCCACACAAGACACCACCTTGGGCATAAAGGAAGGATTAGTCCTAAGGGAAACCCTGTCTGTATGGAAGATTATGAAGGGTTCCACTGCCATGAGGGCCTGTAATTCCGACACTCTTCTTGCTGAAGTGATGGCTAAAAGTAAGGCTGTTTTCCAAAAAAGGAATTTCAACTCTGCTGTTGCAGCTGGCTCAAAGGGGGGAAGAGTGAGCTTTTCCAATACAAAGTTAAGGTCCCAGGCTGGAGTGGGAGCTCTCCTGGGGTGGGGGTCCTAAAATTTTGGCCCCTCTAAGGAAATGTTTTAGCAAGGGGTGAGAGAAGAGTGGTGGCTCGGTATTATAATGTGCTGAAATGGCAGAGGCATGAATCTTAATTGACGAGAAGGAGAGGCCCTTGTGGAGCATTTTTGTTAAGTACTCTAGAATATGGGGTAAGCTGGGCACCGTTGTGGCCATCCCCTGAGCCTGACTCCAGGAACAGTATCTTTTCCCCTTTTCAGCAAAGGATTTTCTGTTACTAGGCCTCCTTGCCTCCAGAATGACATCCCGCACCTGCTTACTGAGGGATGCTAGAGGAGAGCTCCTGGTATTAGCCAGGCTGCAGGTTCAGGGTTTAAAGCTGAGTGTGCAGAATCTGGCCCAACTGCTGGGACAGCAGGGAAGGGGTCTGAGGCAGGTGCCATGGTAGTAACAGTGTCAGACTGCGCAAGAGGCGGTACCAGTGCTGGCATGACCAGTCTGGTGCAATCAGTATTGTTCTTGGCTTGTCCTGTTTGATCTTTAGTAGAACCTTCGAGAGGAGAGGCAGAGGGGGAAAGGCAAAAACCGAGAGGCTTTCCCAGGTAAAGGACAGGGCATCCACTTTCCAAGCTTGACTGTGGGGAGTTCTGGTGCAGAATTTGTTCAATTGGTAGTTCTGAGGGGAGGCAAACAGGTCTACCTCTGGGGTCCCCCATTTGTTCCTCAAGAGGTTGAATATTTTGAGTTCTAGTTTCCATTCGTGTGGATCCATGAGATTTTTGCTTAAGTCGTCTGCCAGTGAATTTAGTTTGCCTGGCAGAGATTGAGCTTGTAGGTGCACTTAGTAGCTCAAGGTTGTGCTCCACAGAGCCATGACTAGTCTGCAGAGAGGGTAGGAGTGGGTTCCCCCCTGCTTGTTTATGTACCACATAACTGTGGTGTTGTCTGTCTTTACCAACAGTTGTCCTTGAAGAATAAGGTCTTTGAAGGCTGTCAGAGCATTCTGTACAGCTAACATTTCTTTTTGATTGCTATGCAGGTGCATCTGTCTTGGGTTCCACTTGCCCTGAATGCATTGCCCTGCCATGTTAGCCCCCCATGCATAGTCTGATGCGTCCATTGTTAGGGTTTGGGCAGCAGGCCGTAGAGTGAAAGGGAGTCCCTTGTTGTGGTAGCAGGCCTCTGCCCACCAAAAAACTCTGTCCTTAGACAAGGAATGATAGGAATCATTGTTTCCAGGTCCTGAGAATGTTGACACCATAAACTTTTTAGATACCATTGGAGTTTCCTCATATGCAGTCTTGCATATGGAATTAGTAGAATGCAAGAGGCCATGAACCCCAGAGCTTGCAGTATTTTCCTTGCAGATAGCTGGGTTTTTGTGGCCAATAGTTTGAAGTAGTTTGTCAAATGAACTTGTTTCTCCGGATTGAGAAATGCCATCTGGGAAGTTGTGTTCAAGCTTGCTCTCAGGAATACAATCTGTTGGCAGGGTACTAGGTGAGATTTCTTTTCGTTGATGGTGTACCCCAGTGAGGTTAGAAGTTTCTTTACAAATGCCAGGTGTTGTAATAGCAAGTCCTGGACTTTTGCCTGAATCAGACAATCGTCCAGGTATGGGTAAATTTGAATATTTCTCTGCCTGCAAAATGCAATGGCTGGAGCTAGACACTTTGTGAACACCCTGGGCGCAGTAGATAAGCCAAAGGGAAATGCAGAGAACTGAAAGTGCATGGAGCCTGCCCTGAACTGTAGGTATTGTCTGTAGGATTCCCTTATTGGAATTTGCAGGTAAGATTCCTTTAAGTCTAGGGTTGCCAGCCAGGCATCCTTGGCTAGCACAGGAAGAAGCTGTTGAAGAGTTAGCATTTTGAATTTGGAACCACCAGGAAGGTGTTGAGAATAGAGAGGTCCAGGATAGGACGTCAGGAGTTTTCTTTTCTGAGTACCACAAAAAGTCTTGAATAAAAACCTTATTCCCTTAGTTCTGCTGGGACAGGTTGAATATCCCTGATACTGAGAAGAGAGAGAACCTGCTGTTGGGCCTCCATCCATTGATTTGGGGGGAGGTCTGGCCAACCATTTGGGGTTGGTAGTGTGTGGAAGTGGAATCTGTATCCTCGGGAAACTATGTTCAAAACCCATTTCCCCTGGGTAATGAGTTCCCAGTTTTTTGCATGCAGGGTGAGCTTTCCTCCTAAGACAGCAAGTAGTTGAGTACGGCTTGGGAGGATTAAGGTTAAGTCATTGTGACATTTTTCCGTAGGGGGTGGCTTAATACTCCCTGCTTTGGAAGTGGGAGCCCCCACTGCTTAGATCTGTGCATAGCGTAAGACTGAAGTCTTGGTGGTCTGCTGTTCCTGGGTTTGGACTGAGAAGGCCTAGAAGGGACTGGAAAGGACCAGTTCTTTGAAGGCCAATGCTTACTGAATCTGTGAGGCTGTACTTGTTGAAAATCTTTAACAGTTTGCATTGATTTAGCTTTTTCCTCCATCTTTTTGAGGACTTCCTCTGCTTTGTTGCCAAAAAGGTGGTCTTGGTTTAAGGGAGCATCCAGTAGTTTAGCTTTAACATGATCTGGCAAGTTTTGTTCCTTAAGCCAAGCATGCCTTCTAAGTACAGACCAAGTGACAGCAGCCCTGCAAGATGCTTCTAAAGCATCAAAACCACATTGCAAAGTATGTTTCCCAACTTATTCTGCAGAATGCATTAAATCTTGTAAGTCTTTGTGTTCAGCACAGTCAGGAATCAACATCATTTTCTGTTTAAGTAGTCCCATAATATGCTGCTGATACTTTAACATATGAAACTGGCAATTTAAAGCCCTAATGCCAAAGTAGCAGAAGTGTAAACCTTCTTACCCCATCTGTCTAAGGCTCTAGAATCTCTATCGGAAGGGGTAGGATTTTTGACAGCAGTAGCCTTTATGCCTTTTGATCCTTGGGAAATGGTCTCTGGATCCGCAGTAGGATTCTTGAAGAGGAACTTGTGAGAGTCAGGTACTCTGTAGTACCTGTCAGGTTTTCTGTGAGCTGCAGGTAAAGTGTCTGGGGTAAGGCTAGATTCCAAGAAAACATCATCTACAATAGCCAGAACAGGAGGGATAGCTAGAGGCCTATGCTGAGGCAGGAGTAAAAATTCCCTAAGTCTCTTTTTGGCTTCGGAATAGTCCTGGCTTTCCCAGCGGAAATGCTCCCTAAGGGTATGCAAGGTTTCACCAAAAGAAAAATCTTCTGGAGGGGAAGCAGAGGGAATGGAATCCTCTGCATCAGAATCCTCATAAGTAGATAAGGGCAAATCCTGGTAATCAGAAGGAGCAGAAATATCAGATTCCTGATCAGAAGAATCAGAAAGAAAAGTGGTTCTAAGGTCTCTTAGAGGGAGAAGGCTGGCTTCCCCTAATTAACGTAATAAGGTCTTCAGCCATTCTAAGCATTTCTCTTTGAGGCATATGGGCTAGAGTCAGTGGTTTGGTAGTCGGTTTTCTAGGTGAAGTGTGAGTTTTAGGCCTGAGGAATTCGGTACTTCTAGTTGGAAACGAAGCCGTCGGTTTAATATGAAAGTCAGTAGGCCTGAATACACCCTCAGAAGCCGGTGCCTGCACAGCGGCTCCAGAACCATCCAAGGTAGAGACATCCGCAGGTTCCAAAGTCGAAGAAGCATCTCGCAGCATACCAGACTCCGAAAGGGTCTCAGAGGCCTGCTAATCTGTAGTAGCGGGTATCAGGGGCTGCAAAAGCACCTCGCTGAGTACCTGCGGACTAGTGACTAGCTTAACGGAAGCATCGTTGGCAGTTTTGGACCTATGTGGTCTGTCTCTGTCTTTATCCTTACGTTTTTTTGGAAGATCGGTAGTCGGATGGCTTAACAAAGCCATTTCGAAGTACGGAGATCGAGAATGAAAGTATTTAGCTACAAAAATAGCCCGACGACGAATAGTTTGGGCATTGAACAAGGCACAAAAATGACACTGAGGGACGTTGTGGTTTGGGCCTAAATAGATTCCGCAGTAAGAATGAAAATCTCTATGAGGTATTTGCTTTCCACAGGCAAGACAATTGTTAATTTTTTCCGACGTCTGTTAGAGCAAGAAAAAAGGATCCCCGAAGGGGTACTTATCTTTTTTGAAGACTTCGGGTCTGAAACTTGAAAATGAAAATTTCAGGAGACGGCTGACCGGCACTTGCGAACTGCTTCTGCTTTGGGCACCGCACGGCAAGAAAGACTGATGTAATGGTGTCGGCTGCATGTTTTATACCCCTGACAACCTGAAGTCATGGAAGAAGTGAAAACATCTGATGCAGAAATCCGAAGACTCTGGTATTCAGGCCGGCTGAGGGCTACCTGCAGGCAACAACCCAAATGTGAAGACTGCAACAGTGAAACACGAAGAACATCTATCAAATATCAAGCTATTAATATCTAAGGTTATAACTAAGAATAACTATCACTAAGTATGAAAATGTAAGACAATTTTTTGAAATTTTATAGAAAAAAAGCTATACTGGCCCAAGCTGTGCTAGGAAACCTCTGATATGTTGTAGTGGCAAACTAGATCTGGGGTAACTCATGGTGCATCATGGGATAGGGACTTGGCCTTGAGCTGTCTGAAGACCTCAAGCTTTGTAGTAGGCCAACTCAAACCCATCTGTAAGAATGAACGGCGAGATAGAACAACTTCACATTCACAATTTGTCACTTATTATTCATACTTTCATATTTATGTTCATATTTTCATAATGGTGAGCCCTACATGTTATCGAAAGATGTGGAATGATATGCCACAGTGGGAGATAGGAAACTTCGTTGTGAATATTCATTTATATTAGAATATACCTGAGATATTACTACTTATTTTTTGCAATTATGAAAGTAAACAATGTTTTTCCATATGTACTTAATACTTCAAAAAAAGTGACTTGCAAACCATTGCATGATATCAGGTGAAACCATAGATGATGTTGAAGAAAACTAGCTTTGATAATTGCAATGTAAGTTGCACATCCTGACAGATGCACTCATAGAGGAATTTGTTGATGTTATGTGAAAGATTATGTCTGGTTAAAAATGTTCTAACAATACATCTCTTGGTTGTACAGTTTCCAAGATATGTCAATTTGTGAAAGAGTAGCAAACAATATAATTTTGCGTTTGTGCATTATAATGTATTATAACATTTATGGAAAACTATGAATGCACTGACCATTATTAATGTAAAGAAAACGTATTACTAATAATTAAGAAATCTCAAAGCTCAAGAAATCTGAAATAGACACCATTTGTGAACTCATCTATATTGTCTTATCCAACAACTTTTTTCACTTTAATGGAAAAATTTTACAACAGGTACGAGGAGTAGCCATGGGTGCCAAAATGGCCCCAGCCTATGCTAATATAGTGATTAGAGCAAGGGAAACAGAGGCTCTAGCATATATCCCAGGTTTCAAACAAACAAGATTGTACCACTTTACTGATGATGCTTTTTTCACCTGAAAAGGGTGTCGTTCAGAGCTGGAGATTTTCATCCATGCCTTGTCTAACAGTATTAAATTCTTATCCTTCTCCATTTTAAGCACAGGCACATAGGTCAAATTCCTTGACCTTTCAATCTCACTGAAACCCAAAATACCTAGCTTCAGCTTCACTATTTATAGGAAGAAAACTACAGGAATAATTTCCTGGAGTACACAAGCCAAAATCTCCTCTTCGTGAAAGTCAGTATTGTTTGTGATCAGTTCATTCGCTTGTCTAGAATCATTAGCAATGATTCAGTATTGCTAGAAGAATGTGCCTTTTTACAGCACCTCTTTACAGCCAGGAATTACCCTATTACCCTGCTTGAAAACACCATCCGTGGGGTGAGGCAAGCACGGACCAGCAATTTCAAGCTGATTCTTTGTGCTGGTTTTACTAGTAAGCCCAAGGTCTCCAAAAGTAACAATTTCGGCCTTAGTTTCCCGACCCAATAAGTAGGGACATGCTTCATTTACAAAACATTCTTTCCTGTAATTGGGATGTTATTGTTAGCAATAAAAAACTCTCCCAATTAGTGGTAGTGCAAAAATAACAAACTGGCATTTAGAAGCGTCTTGGCCAAATTTCCTTTAGTCAGTATGACCAGCTGCTTGGGTCTCCTCTGAAAATATGTTAAATGTCTACTTAAACTAACCCAGTCAGCAAACTGTAAACAAATAAATCATAAAAGACATACAATAAAACAAATTATAATGAGATAAGTCTTCAAAATGATTTAACATGCCACAATAGTTCAACTGTGTACATGGCTATTAAAGTGTATCTGCATATGTTTCATAGGTTTGTCAAAAATATCCTAAACCCAGTATAAGAAATATACAATAATGTATATGATGGAAAATCAAGAAGCAACAGAACAAAATGTAATAAGGACTTTAAGACTATCTTTACATTATGCACGTGATTATAAATTAAGTGATGAAGGATGAAGGAGGGGAAAAGAAAGGGACTGACGAACTTGACATTAAAAGTATGGAATGAGGTTCAGTTGTAAGACAGATATATTGACGAAAGATTTTTATTTCTGTAACATCACAGCATAAGGGCATAGTATACTGTATGAAACAGAATAATGCATTCACTGACTGATATTTTACTTAGAATGGATTATTGCAACGCACCAACAGAAAATTTAAATCTTTTCAGTAGAAGTGTTCACCTTTATCCAGTGATACACATGTATTGTCAGGTTGATTTATGCAATGCAAGCTGCTTCAGTTTTATTAAATAATGCCCTGTGCTTCTAACTGCCAGTCTTTAATTCCGCAAACAGATCTGGAGCAGACAATTATTTAAAAAACAGAAGAAAAACACAGAACTTTTTCAGGAGCTTGTATTCACAACCAAGACTTTCCAACATGAAAGCCATACAGCAAATAGCCATTCATCTCAGCAGAATAAGAAAAATCTTCCTATTACTCTAACAGACTGCTCTCCTGCAAAAAAAAAAAAAAACACATAGATGATCTATGAGTAGCACAGAGCAAAAGTGTAAGATGACCATTGGTCAAGAAACATTAGGAAGAAAATCCAGGAAATGAATCAAATGTGGGAATCCAAACTCCTGTTTTGAGTAGGCATGTTTGCAAGAATGAAATTGTTACTCATCCAATAAAGTGGTCACAATATTGTTAAATCGGTCCTGGCTCATGCGTTTGCTATGTCTACAAAACAACATGCTAATTTTTGCAATAACTCCAATATATATAAAATAGACTCTCATTATATTTACTGCCTGTGTCAATGGATTTGTCTTCTAAATCTGAATGTAGTGAACTCCTGGGATTTATGTCACCTCTAAATTATGTTTAGTACGGTTGGAATAGATTTACATATGTATGTATGAATGTATTTATATATGCAAGTATGTATATCTGTATGTATCAACTAATTAATTAATTAATAATTAATGTACTCATTCATTCACTTGTTTACTTACATTTTATTTGTCTTTTTATTAAACAGGTAGGTTGACGGGCACCCCTTTACAGCCATGGTCCAATTATAATACAACTAAATTATGTAGAAAAAATACATTAGAAAAGCAATACACTAAAACCATGGTACAAATAAACATAATTAATGTACTTACTGTAACACTAGATCTGCACTGGTAGTTTCATATTCTTGAAGCGCCCTTGATTGATCCAAATGATACTTCTTCCCCAAGACCTCAGAGCTCCTTGCTGTTTAGAATATTATTTCCTTTTAACTCATAGTCTAGTTTCTCCCTCCTGACAGTTTAGTTGTCACAGAAACTCCAAACCATTTTCAGGTTCTACAGCCATAGCTATTTAATTCCAAGTGGTGTCTGTCGGTGTTGTAATGCCTTGGCCTCTACTTATGTAAAACTCACAATTCTTAAGTTCCTTTTGAGAGGCTGTAACCCTTGTCTATTTGTACTATAAACACTTGGTAGTAAGGGTTATGCAACTTCAGCCTCTCACAGCTAAAGAACTGTTGATGAAACTTGGCAGTTGCTTTCTAGATTTAGGACAGAACTTTGCATAGCCTGAGCTCATATGGCATTTATTGCCATATGTCAATATATGCCTGTGATTTTGTGGATCTTGTGGCTGCAGTAACTACATGGGCATCTTCTTCTCCTTAGATTGTCCTACTACCAGGCTGTATCTTACAAGAGTGTTCTTTCCAAGAGTCCAAGCATTTTTAATGCTCTCCCCTCTGGAGTTCCACCCATGATCAGCCTGGGGACTCTGTCCAGCAAGGGAAGACTACGAAACAACATTATGGTCACGGTGGTGCAGCGGTTAGTGTTGTCGCCTCACAGCAAGAGCTGCTCCCATTCGATTCTTGGCAGAAGCACCTTCTGTGTGGAGTCTGCATGTCCTCCCAATGGTCAAGTGATGCTAAAGACATGCAGGTAGGTGCTAGCGTGAATGGGTGTGCCTTCTTTGAAGGTTGGGGGTCGGGCTGGCAACTCGGCACCGTACAAATCCACTGCCAATCATGAGCGGACTGGAGTTCTGCTGTGGCGACCCCTAACCGTGAAAAGCTGAAAGACTTTTATTAATCTTTATTATAAAAGTTGCATACATAACACAATGATATAGTTATAATGGCATTTCCATATCCTTTACCATTTTCTCCCTCATTTGCCAAGAACTTGGAACTAGAGGAGGCTATTATATTGTTTTCTTTTGTCTGTTTTGTCCTTGCAGGCTTCAAAAATTTGGAGCTGAATTCTCAGGCACTGTGCATTGCAGTTAAAGGGAAGTGGCTGGGGGGACTGGAAAAGTTTTATGAGTGGGGCTAACTGTTTACCAGTTTTAGACCTATGGGTGAAGGATATGAAATTACCAACACCCGATCATGATTATGCCACTTTCCAAACTGCATTGAATACATGCTGGGTTAATTCCAATTGCCCTATTAGTAAAATGCTTAATGTACAACAGTTAGCTAGTTTTTGTGATTCTTTCACACTAAAAAGTTATTGTTTATTCAGCATCCTTAAAGTATTCAATTACATTTGTACTCTTTGATAAGATGTTGCTTCACTTTTGTTTAGAAGGTTAACAATGTTTGTTTCTACAGGCACTACCCAATTTAGAGAATTTTTTTTCCACAATAACCGGGCTGAATGTGAACCTTTTCAAGGTTATTGTGTTGTTATTCTTTGATCTTATGATATATGAAGTGCTTCCTATGAAATGTTTTCTGCCTAAGGATCAATGGTGGTGTATTACATTAGGGGATATCTGTGTGGCTGTCCTGGGCCCACAGCTACAGGAGTGTCCATGGTCAATCACCCAGTCTACTGCTGCGCATATGAAATGCAATTTCAGATAGGAAACCCTATCAACAATTTCCAGCTGATTGTCCTCAGCTACTACCTTTTGTTCTACCCATCATGAAGACCACCTCCAGGCAGTGTGAAGGTACGACTTCTGTAGGTCTTGTCTTCTTTGATGCCATATTGTAAAGGGGTGGACTCTAGAAAATTCAGTTACAGCTACATGATCCTCTGTATGTACCTGTACAAGGAATTACACAGTGGATTTTTTGCATGGATCCAGGACTAGCTTTGCTAGGACCATTGTCTCAGGGATCCTGTATCAATATCCTTCCTCCTCCCAGTTTGGATAGGCTTTGGTAATCAGCCTATATAGCCTAAATGCTACTGCAGCAGTGGGACTGATGACAAAGACAGTACAGTTATGTAAGTTGCATTTACCAATAATGGTAGATGTTCGAATTCCTCACTGCTGCAGTAGCTGCACCCACCCATGATCCTCCTAATAGTGTATACACTTACTGCTGGGAAATACCTTGGTGATTATTTCCTGTTTATTTAGTTCTGGATGCTAAGCTACTTCTTAACGTTTAGGCAAGAAAGTACTAAAGATGTTCCACTCCAACTGTTGATTTTCTCTCCTCACAGCTGATCGATCAGCAGTCAGAGTGGCAGTGAGGGAGGGGGGGAGCCAGAGCATTTGGAAGCTGACTATTTGTCATGCCTTGGTCAAAATACAACCCATATGACCCAAAGGCTACTGCAACAATGGGAATGATGAACATCATTTGGTACCTTCTTTTGAAACACTATATATATATATATTTTCTTACATGCCGTCAAACCACTGTATATAATATCTAAGTTCTAGGTTAATTCATTACATGTCAAGTACTGTGTCAATATATTCTTCACAATACATAGGTTCTATGCTTTCTTTTCTGTCAGTCTATGCTGTGGCCCCAGGTTGTGGCTGAAATTGTCTGTCAACCAATGCACCTAGCTTATTAATGAACTGAATGAATGAATGAATGAATAATTAAATTAATTAATTAATTAATGTTGTTCTACTACAGATCTTACAAAGTACAGTTGTGTACAATTACCGTAAATGTAGATGTTCGAGTGTATTCACTGTTGCAGTTATTACATTTGGGTTATCTGCTTGCAGTAGCCCTCAGTCGGCCTGACTAACAAAGTCTTGGGTCCTGCGTCAGATGCTGTCCTTTCTTCCATGACGTCAGGTCGTCAGGGGTATAAAACATACAGCCGACGCCATTACATCAGTTTTTCTTGCCCCAGATGTCAGGTGCCCCCCTAATGGGAAGCAATTAAATCTATAATTACAAGGATATACCTCCAACAAAAAAAACAAATACACCAAAAAGCTTTTTGAACATAGTAAGGGAGAGTAGAGGTATAGCCAAAAGAAGAAGAAAGGGGGCTGGAGGGAGGGTAACCAGGACTGCAACAGTGAATACACTCGAACATCTACATTTTTGGTAAGTGTACACAACTGTACTATGTTTTCCGTGTTTCACTGTTGCAGTCCTTACATTTGGGTAGACTCCCAAAGCTATGGTTGGGAGGAGGAATTTAAATAGAATAAGGACCAGTTATAAGACCCTGCAAGACTGCAGTGGCAAAGCCAGCTCTGGATTTAGAGAAAATTGGCAAATGATAATGCTTGGTGAAAGTATGTACAGAACTCCAGGTAGCAGCTTCGAGGATGTCCCTTGTAGGAACCCCCCTGAGAAAGGCTGTGGAGGTAGATGCAGCCCTGGTTGAATGGGGTCTGATGCCCTGGGGGATAGGTTTTCCATGGTGCTTATAGCAGAAATGAATGCAGTGGCCTATCCATTTTGAAATGGTTTGCTTTGAAATAGCTTTCCACTCTGTCCCTGCAGCAAATGCTACCAGCAGTTGTTCAGATTTCCTTTGAGGTTTAGTCCTGTCCAAGTAAAATCTAAGTTGTCTATGCACATCTAAGGAGTGCAGTATCCATTCCCCTTTGTTCTGTGGGTTAGGAAATAAGGTAGGCAAATGAATGGACTGATTAAGAGCCATACTGGATACCACCTTGGGCATGAAGGAAAGACTGGTTCTGAGGGACACCCTGTCCGCATGAAAGATGATGAAAGGGTCCACTGCCATAAGGGCCTGTAATTCAGATACCCTTCTTGCAGAAGTGATTGCTAAAAGGAAAGTTGTTTTCCAGGAAAGGAATTTTAAATCTGTAATACCAGCTGGCTCGAAAGGAGGAAGAGCGAGTTTCTCCAAGACAAAGTTAAGGTCTCAGGCTGGAGTTGATGCTCTCCTGGGTGGTCTTAAATGTTTGGCCCCTCTGAGGAACTGCTTGAGCAGTGGGTGAAAGAAGAGGGGAAGCTCTGTGCTGTAATGAGCTGAAATGACTGAAGCATGAATTTTGATGGAGAAAAAGGACAAGCCCTTATGAAGCATCTCAGTCAAATATTGTAGAATCTGAGGTAAACTGGGCACTGCTGTGCTCATCCCTTGAAATTGAGTCCAGGCACAAAATCTTTTCCATTTTGTAGCATATGATTTTCTAGTACTAGGCCTCCTTGCCTCTAAAATGATATCCATCACTGATTTACTGAGGGATGGTAAAGGAGAGATTAGGTAATTAGCCAGGCTGCTAGGTTCAGGGTCTGCAGCTGAGGGTGCAGAATCTGGTTCTCCTGCTGAGACAACAGAGAAGGAGTCTGAGGCAGGTGCCATGGGGCCAAGCGTGACTCACTGCGCAAGACGGGGTACCAGTGTTGGTGTGGCCAGTCTGGTGCAAGTAAAATCATCCTTGGCTTGTCCTGTTTAATCTTTAGTAGTACCTTGGAGAGAAGAGGCAGAGGAGGAAAGGCATAAACTGTTTTTTCCAGCTGAAGGATACAGCATCCACTTTCCAAGCTATCTTGTGGGGAATCCTTGTGCAAATTTGTCTAATTGATGGTTCTGGGGGAAGGCAAACAGGTCTATATCTGGGCTCCCCCATTTGCTTGTCAACATGTTGAAAATCCTTGGTTCCAGTTTCCACTCGTGTGGGTCCATGAGGTTTCTGCTTAGTCTGTCTGCCAGTGTATTTAGTTTTCCTGATAGGAATTGAGCTTGTAGATTCACTTGGTAGCTCAAGGCTGTGTTCCACAATGCCATGGCTAGTCTGCAGAGGGGGTAAGAATGTGTACCCCCCTGCTTGTTTATGTACCACATGACAGTGGTGTTGTCCGTCTTTACCATTAGTTGTCCTGGAAGAATGTGGTCCTTGAAGGCTGTCAGAGCATTCTGTACGGCTAACATTTCCTTTTGACTTAGGTTCCATTTGCCCTGAATGTACTTCCCTGCCAGGGGAGCCCCCCATACATATTCTGATGTATCTGTTGTTAAGGTTTGGGCGGCGGGGGGTGTGTGAATGGTAGTCCCCTGATTTGGTGGCAGGCTTCTGCTCACCAAAGGAACTCTAGGCTTAGGCAAGGTATGATAGGAATCATTGCCTCTAGATCCTGTGAATGTTGACACCATAGGCTTTTCAGATACCATTGTAGTTTCCTCATTTGCAGCCTTGCATATGTAATTAGAAGAATGCAGGCGGCCATGAACCCCAAGGCTTGCAGTATTTGCCTTGCAGATAGCTGGGTTTTTGTGGCCCCTTATTTGAAGTAGGTTGTCAAATGAATCTGTTTCTCTGGCGTGAGGAAAGGCATCTGGGAAGTTGTATTCAAGCTTGCTCCCAGGAATATAATTTGTTGACAGGGTACAGGTATATTTGAATATTTCTTTGCTTGCAAATGCAATGACTGGAGCTAGGCACTTTGTGAATACCCTGGGCACAGTAGATAAGCCAAAGGGCAGTGCAGAGAACTGATGTGCATGTAGCCTGCTTTGAAGCATAGGTATCTTCTGCAAGACTCCCTGATAGGGATGTGCAGGTATGCTTCTTTTAAGTCTAGTGCTGCCAACCATGCATCTTTGCCTAGCATAGGAAGCAGCTGGTGAAGAGTCAGCATTTTGAATTTTGGAATCACCAGAAAGGTGTTTAGAGTAGAAAGGTCCAGGATAGGATGCCATGTATTGCCTTTTCTGGGTACCAGGAAAAGTCTCGAATAGAAACCTTGCCCCTTTTACTCTTCTGGTACCAACTGAATAGCCCCCATACTTAACAGAGAGAGAACTTGATTTTGAGCCTCTGCCCACTGATTTGGGGGTAGATCTGGCCACCCGCTTGGTGTTGGTAACGTGTGGAAGTGAAATCTGCATCCTTGGGACACTATATTTAAAACCATTTAGTCCTGGGTAATGAATTCCCAGTTTTTGGCCTGCAGACCAATCTTTCTGCCTAAAGGAGCATATTCAGTTGGGAAGTGCTTGGAAGTTTTAAAAGCAAGTCATTGAGACCGTTTTCCATAGGGGAAGTCTTACTACTCCCAGATTTGGGTGCGGAAATCCCCCACTGCTTAGTCTTGTGTGTCCCCTGGGACTGAAAAGACCTGGAAGTGGCTGGAAAGGACAAATTCTTAGAGGGCCAATGCAGAAATCTTCTAACAGTTTGCATAGATTTTGCTTTATCTTCCATCTTTTTAAGAACTTCCTCAGCTTTGTTGCCAAACAGGCAGTCCTGATTTAAGGGAGCATCCAGCAGTTTAGTTTTAACATGATCAGGCAAAGATTTTTCCTTAAGCCAAACATGCCTTCTGAGCACAGACACAGTAACAGCAGCCCTGAAAGAGACTTCTAATGAATCAAATCCACATTGCAGAGTATGTTTACCAACCTGTTCAGCAGAATGCATTAAATCCTGTAATTGTTTATTTTCAGCACAGTCAGGAATCAACATCATTTTCTGTTTAAGCAACCCAATAACATGTTGCTGATACTTTAACATATGAAACTGGCAGTTTAAAGACCTAATGGCTAAGGCTGCAACAGTGTAAACCTTCTTATCCCATCTATCCAGCACCCTGGAGTCTCTATCAGAAGGGGTAGGATTTTTAGCAGTAGAAGCCTTAATGCCCTTGGATCCTGTGAAATAGTCTCTGGATCCGCAATAGGATTTTTAAAAAGAAACATGTGTGAATCAGGAACCCTGCAGTATCTGTCAGGTTTTCTGGGAGCAGGAGGCAAAGAATCAGGGACCAAACTAGATTCGATAAGGCATCATCAACCATGTCTAGTACAGGAGGTATAGCTAAAGGCTTATGCTGAGGCAGGAGTAAGAAATCCCTAAGCCACTTTTTTGAATCAGAAAAGTCCTGACTTTCCCAGTGGAAATGCTCCCTTAGAGTATGTACGGTTTCACCAAAAGAAAAATCCTCTGGAGGGGAAGCAGAGGGAATAGAGTCCTCTGCATCAGAATCCTCATAAGTAGATAAGGGTAAATCCAGATCAAAAGAAGAATCAGAAAAATCAGAATCCTAGTCAGAAAATTCATAAACAACTTCATTCCTAGGTCTCTTGGAAGGGGGAGGTTAGCTTCCCCTGAATAAAGTTATAAGATCTTCAGCCATTCTTATCATTTGTTTTTTAGGCATAGAGGCCTGAGCATGCAGCCTGGGCGTTGGTTTCTTAGGCATGGTTCGAGATTTAGGCCTAAATGAAGAAGGAGGCGTTGGTTTAATATGCAAATCCGTAGGCCTGAATACACCCTCAGAAGCCAGTACCTGCACAGCGGCTCTGGACCCATCCAAGGTAGAGACATCCGCAGGTTCCACAGTTCAAGCATCTCGCGGTATACCGGACTCCGAATTGGTCTCAATTGAGGCCTGCGATCAGAAGTAGCGGGTTTCAGGGGCTGCGAAATCGCCTCACTGAGTACCGGAGAGCTGGCGACTGGCTTAAAAGAAGCATCGTCGGCAGCTTTGGACCTAGGCGGCCTGTCTCTGTCTTTATCTTGGCGTTTTTTTGGAATTGCGGTAGTCGGATAGCTAACCAACGACATTTCTGGATAATTAAACTGTGAACTGAAATATTTAGAGTTGAAAATATACCGATGATGGGTAGTGCACTGATTAAATAAAGCACAAAACCGACAGCAAGGTACGTCGTGGTCAGGGCCCAGGCAAGGAATACAGTACGAATGAAAATCTTTGTGTGGTATTTGCTTTCCACAAGTAATGCAGTTATTAACTTTTACTGACATCGGTACTTAGCTTTAGTTGAAGACTTCGGTGCTGAAACTCGAAAATGAAAATTTCAGGAGTCGGCCAACCGGCACTTGTGAACTGCTTCTGCTGCGGGCACCGCATGACAAGAAAGACTGAGGTAATGGTGTCGGCTGCATGTTTTATATCCCTGACAACCTGACGTCATGGAAAGGGGACAGCATCTGACGCAGGACCCAAGACTTTGTTAATCAGGCCGAATGAGGGATACTGCAAGCAGATAACCCAAATGTAATGACTGCAACAGTGAAAGACAAAGAACATCTGAGATAGCTAAATATGAGTGAGTGAAGTGCATATTCAGGTCTATATCACTTTAGTGAAAAACTTAACCCTCGAATAACTATTTGTCGAACACTAACCGTCGAAAACTTTATCCATCGAACGTGCATTTAACTGAAGTTTTTCCAAGGGAAAAAAAAAGATTAGCCATCATCATGAATTTGCCCTTTTCCCACTGTAGTGCGATCTCAGAGTTTATATATTTAGTTGGGGGGGTGTGAGGGGTACAGCCCCCCCGCCTGGATGGGTTTTAAATTTTTTGATTTTTGTGATGGTGGGTATGTTGGCCAAGCGTTTTTCCCTCCTCGGAAAAACTTCGATTAAATGCATGTTTAATAGATGAAGTTTTCGACAGTTAGTGTTCGAAGAACAGTTATTCAAGGATTAAGTTTTTCACTAAAGTGATACAGACCTGCCTATTCTGTATACTGATAAACTTCCATGATAAAAGAGCTATCTCTATCTCTGGAAGGAGAAAAAGCAACAACAGTACTCTATGATGGTCACTCTATATGAATCACACAGGAATATTCTAATTATATCATTCATAGAGGTAAAGAAATAGTACTAGCTCTGCATCAACTTAAAAGCCATGGCTATAAAACTTTGCGGTGCTATTTTGCAACACTATGTGTAAAAAAGGGGGAAAAAAGTTAAAATAATTTCATATGAACAAGTGGAAGCTGTCCTCCAGTAATTGCACACCAGCATTCAAAGAAATGACTGAGGGCAATAAAAAGTACTCACAGGTTTTGGCTCATGGTCAACCAGTAATACAACCCCATCTTGCTCCCTCTGAGGAATTTAGTAAAGTTCCTCCATGTATGTGAAAAGGAAAAATATTTTTTTCCAGCTCAACTGATATCTAAAGGTTAGTGTTTAATATTAAAAACCATTACACCATTATGGGATCACAGTCACTTTCATTTGCCCCTTAAAGTGAAAAATAGATCTGGGGTGCTTTGTGAAGAAGGAGAAGGTGGAGAAGAAGAAGAAGGAGAAGGAGGAGGAGAAGGAGGAGAAGAAGGAGAAGGAGAAGAAGAAGAAGGAGAAGGAGAAGAAGAAGGAGAAGGAGGAGGAGGAGAAGAAGAAGAAGAAGAAGGAAAAGGGGAAGGAGGAGAAGAAGGAGAAGGTGAAGGAGGAGGAGGAGGAGAAGGGGAAGGGGAGAAGGAGAAGAAGAAGAAGAAAGAGAATGGGAAGGAGGAGAAGAAGAAGAAGAAAAAGAAGAAGGGGAAGGAGGAGGAGAAGAAGAAGAAGGCAGTCCTCACCTATGCTAGTCCTGTAGAGGAATAAAAACCCTGACAATGGCCCGTGCAAGTTTGAATAGCTGCTCGGAGACTTTACAGTACCGTTAGGGATGAAGAGGGGAGCAGTCTGGCATGCACTGCTGTTCTAATGACATGGTCTTGTCTGGGGGAGATGAAGATCATCATAGTGTGGAGAGCCGGTGCAAGGAAGATGTGGGTGGGATCATTTAAGACAGAGACTGAAGCCCTTGTCAGATATTGCTGATGAGCATTTATATGCTGACAGGGGAGCATAGATGGTCCCTGAGGAGATGCAAATGTTCATGCCACCACCTATGTAAGAGTTAGGCCATAAAATAAAAATGCTCTCATTGTCAGGATATTGAATAAAGCACAAAGCAACTTCCTGGCTGCCATGGTGACAGTCCTAAAACATAGCTTAATGTCGGAGTAACAAGAGGCTTGGTGGTCAGCAGGCACAGATGAAAAAGTTCCAGAAACACCCAAAGAAGACAGCAGATCTCAAGGGTACCACCTATAATCACAAATCCGAGCAAACTTAATGTAATCATCCAGTCGGATTGGGAAGGGCAACAATGGAGGACGTGGTCTTTTTGCAGGCATCTACTTTTGACAGAGCTGATATTTCACTACTACTAGAATAGCATGCAGCTCAGCTACTAGTAGGAAGGAATGACATTCATATCACTGTTACTGTAATCATTTAAGTTAGTTTTTAAGCTAAATCAAGAGATGAGCACTTGATCTGATGAACCTCTGACAAGGGCAAATGTGTTCATCTCTTGTTTTAACTTTATAAACTGTTTAAAAACGCAATACCAGCTTGAATCCTGTTTTCCTATTTTTTATAAGCAAGCAAAGTGATCTTTGACATGGATCTTACATAAGTTGCTATGACAGCAAACTATTTATATGCTGAGATTTTCCTGTACAACACATATGCACATATCTATATGCTAAATTACTAAGGAAGGTGAGGCGGGATCTTTCTCCACATGTTGGATGCAAGGGAGCTTGCCATCTTGCAAAAAGCTTGTTCTGTTATTCACTGAAAGTCACTTTCAACGATGCTTTTCAAATTGTTGACCATCAGACAAGTATCATTTGATATATAATCATGAATCCCTTTTTTCATACTGGAAACCAGCAGGAGATGAACAAGATACTATATGGCAACTGATTTAAAAAATGTAGTCATAGAAGAAAGCTCTCCAAAGAACATTAAAGTACTTATTTCTTTGGCATGTACTTAACCTACAGGTATCACAAATTAGAAGTTGTGTACTTACCATAACTTAACATAAGTGCACAGAATGTTATGCATACTATATAGGCAAAACGGAGCATTTTTTTTAAAAAAGAATATATGCCCATTTATATAGTATAAAGTCAAAAGACAATAAGAATGCATTATACAGGCGCATAGAGAAATGTGGTATAGAGCATAAATTTACCTTTGGTATTTTAGAAAGTGTAATTTCTGACCCTAGAGGATGCGATGTATGTATTGGCTTGCAGAGAATTGTGGTGGCAGTTGTACTCAGATGCCACCACATTTCCTGGATTAAATGAAAGTATATCAATTAAACCTCTGTTAGATAGATGTACTTGATTTTGTTGTTAATAAATTTACATTTATATTGTTATCATATGCAAAGTATATACAAAAATATAATTTTATATAAGTAATATGTTTTTATTGTAGTTTAGTTTTAGTCATATATATTAAGAGTAGTAGATATACATATATATATTTGGATGTGCTTGACATGAAAATATGTTGCTTTAAGAAACATTAAGAAGTTTTGGCGCCAGATCTGTTATTTAAACTGAAGGCATCTGTAGTTAAATTGTTCTGATGAAGCTCATATTGTGATGAGTGAAAGCGCTTAACATCAGTGTACATCACTACTTGTTTTTGAATATTTTGAATATTTTATCGTGGATTAAACTTTCTTGCTGTTTTTGCACGCTGTGGCAGTTTCTTGTGTTGGATGCAATTAGTGTTTTTCAGTGGAGTTACAAATTAGAAGTTGTGTACTTACCATAACTTGGCATCTGTGTTGTCCATTTTCATTCTTCCTCAATAATGGGTTTCGGATCTGATCCTCGGATCTGACTTGGCCAGATCCACATGACTTTGGATCCAAATCTTGAGCTCTTCCATTTACCCATAATGCTCTATTCCATCCCCAGCTCCTCAGATTGAGTCTGCTCCCCTACCCCTACTGTGTTATAGAGGTAGAACAGACACCAAGAAAGACTGAGGCTCAAACAAGGAACATGATGGTTCCCATATCATCCAAAGATCCTTCTAGGAGTGACAAGGCTGGGGGATGGCAGGGAAGGAAGGTGAAGGAGAATGAAAATGGACAACAAAGATGCCAATTTATGGTAAGTACATAATTTCTAAATCTGATGTTCTTTTCATTCTTCTTCACTAATGGGTCAGAGTTCCCAGTTACATAACTCTCAGGAAGCTCACAAGGAAGGACATGACGGAGCACTGTCAAACAAAAGAAAGCTCTTTTTCTGTGAACAATGACTAACTTGTAATGTGTAACAAAGGTATGAGTTCTGGACCAAGTGGCTGCAGCACAGATGTCATCAATGGAGGTGCTCAAAGAAAAGGCTTATGAAATAGCCATAGATCTAGTGGAGTGAGCTCTGGCAGGATGAGGCAACTCCAAACCTTTCTGAGAATAAATCAGCGAAGTACAATAAATGACCCATATGGCTAGAGTAATTTTAGGAACTGATTGACCCAGGTGTCTAGGGGAAAGGGACACAAACAGCTGATCAGATTTCCTATACTGTTTAGTTCAGTGAAGATAAAAACGTAATTTTCTATGAACATCAAGCACGTGTAACATATATTCATCTTTATTAGTAAAATTTGGAAAGAAACCTGGTAACAGGATGGATTGATTAATGTTAATCTCAGTAGCCACTTTTGGCAGAAAGGAAGAGTTGGTTCGAACAGACATCCTATCCTTATGGAAAAGAGGCCTGACCGATAGGGCCTAAAGCTCCGAAATTCTTTTTGCTGAAGTGATACCTACTAAAAATATCATCTTCCAAGAAAGAAACTTCAATTTGCAATTATTTGCCGGTTCAAAGGGTTTCTGAGTTAACCTTTGAGGAACCACTGTCAAATCCCAAGGAGGAAAGGGATCTTTCATTGGAGGTCTAGGGAGGAAAACACCCTTCATGAAAGCTTTACACAAACTGGAAGATGCCAGACAGCATGACTCATTTCCTGCACTGAAGTTGGATATAGCTGCCAAGTGAAGTTTAACAGTAGTAAAACTAACCTCTTCCTTAAAAAGAGTAGAGAGAAAATGGAGAATGGCCAATGTAAGGACTGAAAAAGGATCAGTATTCTGACTGGAAGCCCAAATAGAAAATATTTTCCATTTGCTTCTATAAACTCTCTTGGTGGATGCTTTCTGAGAAGCTAAGATAATGTCACAGACTGAGAACGCGAGCCTGGACCATCTGACTATTACTGGAAGTGTAGAAACTATACACTCAGTTTAAGGGTGTGGAGACTGGGATGTTGGATTCCTCAAGGATGAGATACGAGATCCTGAGTGGGTTCCAATACCCATACAGGATATTTCAATTGAGATCAGAGAAAGGGGAACAAAAACCTGTCAAAGCCAGAAGGGGGAAATGAGGATGACAGAATTCTTCAGCCTTCTTACTTTCTGTAGGAACTTCAGCATCAAAGCTGTCCATATAGATTGCAATAGTCCCTAGAAGGAGAACATCCTGAAAGGCTTGCAACATTAGGAGGACTGCTTTCATCTCTAAGAAATTGATATGCAACTTGCTCTCCGAGGGGGACCACGGGCTTTGGACCATCTGTCCGATGAAATGCACCCTCCACCCCAGCTGGGAAGCGTCTATGGTCACTGTGGCTATTGGGGGAGGAAGAGAGCATGGTCTGCGCAGAAATAGGTTATCTGACTGGATCCGCCACTGAACATGATGTTTGCAAAATGGAGTGAGATTTATGGGAAATGATAAAGACTGGTAAAGAATGAACCACTGAACTACCAGAGTCCATTGAAGGATTTGCATAAAGAATCTTGCTAGAGGAACTAAAAAGAATGGCAGCTGACATTAACCCAAGAGCTTGTAATACTAGTTTTGCTGGAGGGGATGGAAGAGACAGTATGTCCTGCACCTGACTTCTCAATGAGTAAAAACAAATGGCCCTTTATTCATAAATCAGTATTCAGTAAGTGCTTTTGTCTTGTTCCACAAGACTTTTTCAGACTGAATAAACCAACAATTCAACCACATTAAATACTTAACATAATCACATAAATTAACCAATTCATCAATTAGTGTTTCAACCCTTTCCTTTTAGGTGTGCTGTGAACTCTTCTCTATTATTCAAGCCAGGTGGATAGCAAGCATTTAACTTAAACTACCACAGATATTCTCTCCAACTTAACTCATCCTTAGGATTAAATATCCTTTCATAGTCTTCTATTTCATCTAATAGGACTAGTAAAAATAATTTGAACATGTTTTTCCAAAGATGTGATAATGTTTTGACTGGTTGTTTAGCAGCACCAACAGACCCATTTTGTTTTGCAGAGACTCTAAATACTGGCAACACTGCTTCAAATATGACCGAAGCTTTCTGTGGGCTTGAATGAGACTTGATTAAACTCAAATGTTTGTAGTGAGAAAATTTATATTTTGAAAACTGCAAAGGGTGCCAAAGGGTCTTAGGGTCACTAAAATGCCTATAGGAAATGATCTTCCAAAATCATTTCTTGATAAATGGGTTAAGCTCAATCAGAAAGTGAGCTTACAGTACTTGGAAAACCTGATCAATTTGAATAAACAAAATATCGAATGCTTAAATGAAGAGATACATTCAGCATACTTTTTACTAAAAGATAACACCACCAGTGAAAACTTTGAAACAAAGTTTTGCATCATCCAAGATAAATTAATCAAAGAAAATTAAGTTCTCAAGAAAAGAAAAGTTAAAAAGTTTCAAACAGACTGTGCTGGATATGAAGGGGGCATAGCCTACCTGAAACTTGAATCCAATCTGAGTTTAGAAGGAGCTGGAGGAGAATTAGAATAAGAAGTGACAATACCATGTTTGAGAACACCGAGAGTGGTGTGCATAGATCTGGGTGGATAGCCCAGCAAAGGTAAAAGGCAGATTTCCAAATCAATGAAGGTCTACAAGTAACCTTGAAAGAGACGTTTATACAGATAATATCAACAAAACACAGGTTTTTCAGCAAGTGCAGGTCTATCAGCAAACGAGAACTGTGAACAGAACGTGGGGAGAAGTGGCAGAGCTGATAAGCAAGCCGCAAACCAAGAAGAAGAATTGGAATGGAGCAAGAAACTATCAAAAAAGACAACAGGTACACATGCAAATTATTTTAAAATTGTCAACTTGTCGTCTTTGATCCTAGACAATGAAGCATTCAACATGCTTAGGAAAGGCTAAAATACCTAATAAATGTGACGTTATTAATTGCTTAAGTGATTATGTTAGAAAGCTTAATTTTAAGTTTTAATTTAAAACGAATTTTCAAAATGAAAACGGTTTTCACAAGCCTAGCACTTTCAATCCACCTTTAAGGGATGAACTTGAAATGTTTTCAACTTAAACTGAAATACAAATAATTGAATTGCTCAATAACAAGTATAATCTCTCTTGTAAAGAAAGGAGTGTTTCTACAGTCTGTTGAACAACGAAAATATTATTATTATGAAAACAGACAAGGGCAATCCCACTGTGGTGTTAGAAAGAAAAATGTATGTTCCTAAAATGTTAGAGCTTCTGTCTGATGTTCGTCTTTATAAGTTAGTATCATTTGCAGAAATCAAAAAAGCATACTCACAGACTGACTTCTTTATAGAGGACTGGTTATATAGTGGAAGGATCACTTATGATTTAAGCAAATTTTTAATGGTGGATAATTCTAAAATTAGTTTGATTTTGGAATGCCAAAAATACATAAAAACTGGACAATCTCACTCTCAGACCTACTGTTGCCAGTAACAAAAGCAAAACAGAGGCTATGACAATTTTTGTGGACAAGCATCTATAAAGAGTAGTAGAACTAAGTGATTCATACATTAAAGATACTTTTGATTTTACGACTAAAATTGAGACTGTATCTACATGTGAAGCAGATTTATTGGTCACTTTACATATTAATCAACTTTGCACTATGATTCAATTCAAGTTTGTATTGTCAAACCAATGGGGGTGGCAATGGAGGCTGCTATGGCACCCAGTTATGCCAATATTTTCATGCACAGTTAGGAAAATTTTAGTTTATTTGAAAGTGCATATCACAGTAACATTTTATTGTATAAGTGTTTTACTGATGATGTGTTTTTGGTCTAGAGAGGAGATATTCATTTGTTCAATGAATTTTTGGCTTATGTAAACAATGTCAGTTCTTTCTATTAATTTAAGTCAGTAGTAAGTGATCAAAAAATTAACTTCCTAGATGTAACTGTGTTAAAAGATAATGGGAAAATTGCTGACAAGAATATACAAAAAAGAAGTCCAAAATAACTCATATTTGGTTTGTAGTAGCATGCATTCTAAAAGAACCAAATAAAATGTAGTGAAAGGCCAACTGATGAGAGCAAATAAGCTCAGTAAAAAGATCAAAATTTTATGAAGGAAGGAGTCACTTTGTGTAATATATTTATTAGCAAAAACTATCCACTTAGATTGGTTAATGATAAGTTCTCAGACGTTTGTGACCTTAGGAAATTTGGCAAGACAACCCCTAAACATAGAAAAATGTAGATTATAATATATCAATTAAGATTAGTAATAGTGTGGATGAAAAAGCTATAAAAATTCAATAATAAATAATTGGAAAACTTTGAAAATCTTCCCCGAAGTAAAGGAAGTAGTAGGAGATCATCCAGTATTCGTTCAAAAAATAGCTAAGAGTTATTTTCAATGTAAGTTAAGCGTATCTAAAACAGAATGTAAGAAGCCTGCTATGTATAAATGCTACAACTGTAATTACTGCAAGTATTTATATACAGAGGTGGATGAAATAATTGCAAATAATATTAAAGTTAAGATTACAGGAAGATACACATGTAAACCCAAATTTGTGGTTTATACAATAATATGTAATTCTTGCACTTCTTTTTATATTGGACACAGCGCTAGGGAGCTGTATAGAAGAATATATGAACACAAGTATGCAATATCAAAATGTGATGAAAAAAATGTGCTTAGTAAGCATTTTAAGACTAAAAAGTGCAAGGTAGATTTTAAATTCATAGTCTTAGATCAAACAGAAGAATGTGAAAGGATTTTTAATGCTGAGGATGAGCTACGTTGAAGAGAATATCTGTGGCAGTTTAAGTTTAATGCTTGCTATCCAGCTGGTTTAAATAATAGAGAAGAGTTATCAGCGTACCTAAAAAGGAAAAGGGTTAAAACACTAATTGATCAATTGGTTAATTTATCTATGTGATTATGTAAGTATTTAATGTGGTTGAATTGTTGATTAATTCAGTCTGAAGAAGTCTTGTAGAACAAGATGAAAGCCCTTACTGAATAATGATTTATGAATAAACTGCCATTTGTTTTTACTCAGAAGCTGTTTTTTATTTTCATATTGGTTTTAGTAATGGCTTTTACCCCTTTGTAGCTATTAAATTCCAGAGACTGTACATGAGTAAGCTTAAATGTGGCAAGGCGTATCATAATGCCTAGGGAGTTGGAGATCTGAAGCAAGTAATCCCTGGTTTGTAGAAGTTGATACCCGGTTGGAGCGGTGAGGAGCCAATCATCTAGACAGGGAAACACATAGAATCATTTGAGTATCAAGTGAGCTGCCAAGACTGCCATGCATTTGGTAAACACCATGGGGACTGTGGTGAGTTCAAAGGGTGGAGTTCTGAACTGGTAGTGATTGGCTCCCATCTGAATGTGCAGGTGTTTCCTGGAGACCCTGTCTTCTATTTTGATATGATAGTATGCATCCTGGAGATCTATAGATCAGATTCAACCGTCCTTGCACAGAAGAGGCAGGATGGACTGAACCATAACCATTCAGAATCATGATTTCTTTACATACTGACGTAGATTGCTTAGATCCAGAACAGGTCTCAAGTCCCCTGTTTTCTTTGGCACAAAAAGAACTGGGAGTAAATTCCAAATCCTATTTGTTCAGGTGGGACCTACTGGATGACTCTTTCTTGTAGCTTTTGAATCTATTGAGCTGTGTATTCCCTCTGACTGGATGGAGCATTGGGGAGTTTCTTCCTTGGGACGGGGGTTGGAAGGGAAATGGTATGTAGTAACTTCTAGATATTATACTCAGCATCCAAGCAATTCTTTTGAGATTTGTCCAGGCATCTAGGTGCAGGGAAACACGACTCCTGACTGCCTCCAGAGGTGGACAGTCTGGCAGCACTTCAGGAGAGCTGGTAGGACCTATCAGAGAAGGTGTCTCTGAAGTCCTCGTTTTGTGGACCCCCTCTACCTCTGGGGTAATATCTGCTAATGAAACCTCCTCCTCTGCCTTTGGAGGAAGTATCTCCACTCGAGTCTTGGAAACGACCCTGAGATTTCCAGAACCACATTTTCTTACCACCTCACTGATTCTAAGAAAAGATTGTTGAGTGGTAGAAAACTTGATCCCAACAGCTGACAGGGTCTTTTCTTCCTGTTTGCTGAGGGTAAGCGTATCCTTCACAGGTGGCCCAAACAAAGAGGAGCCATCAAAGGGGGAATTAAGAAAAAACACCTTGAAGGGTTCTGTGACGTCACATAGCCTCATCCAGGCATGTCTCCTAATGGCTTTGCCTGAATCAGCTGCTCATAAAGCACCTTCTGCTGTATGGGAGATCAGCCTCATCAACGAATTGGCAATGGACAAAAGAGTAGCCAACCGAGGTGAAACCTTCTTGAGACCCTCTCCAGATATGGACTCAGAGACAGAATTTGAGATCTCTTTGACCAAATCTCTCTGTGGACAAGTAAAATGTGCCAGGTAATTTAACAACCTCAGTGCAAAGGTGGCTGAGGTGTACATGCGCTTTCTAAATCTGTCCATCGCTATGGATTTCCTGTTCGGTGGATAGACAGAGGAACTTTGTTCTGCTAGCTCCTTCTTAGTGGTTCCAACCACAGCCATGGCATCAACTGGGACTCCCTTACTCCAGTGAGGTTTGTCTGAAGGGGCAACCAAAAACTTAACTGGATGCTTGGGGATGGGGTCAACAGTGTCCAGTTCCTTCTAAGCCCATCAAGAACCAGGTCAATAAGTTCATCCGCCGGGGGGGGGGGGTCACCCAAGATGTAGATGGGCTAACCCTGAAAGCCTCCAGAAAAACAATTACTCAGAAGAAGGGGTTTGGGAAGACCAGAAACCTTTCTGTTTGAGGATTTCCAGGATGTCCCCAAAGGAAACATCGTAAAGTGGCAATCAGGGGAGGAACCTTCTCCCTCATCAAAACTGGTGTCTTCTGTGAAAAACTCCAAAGGAGAGTCTATATGCCTCCTCTTAAATGTTTTCTTCTGAGGTACCTCTTCCATGGGGTGCTCAGGAGAGGTGTCAGAAAAGAGGGGGAATCCCTCTGAGGAACATGTGTGGAGGCTTTCCTGAGCTGGCTGACACTGAAGAGCACAGATCATGGTCTCAGAGCTCGGACCCGATGAGGAGCAAGGGATAGGACCCAAAACTAGAGAGGAGGGGTCTCTATGCAAACAGAAAGCCCTTTCTACTACAAGGAAAGCTGATGGGCCAAGGGAAACCTCTCCCTCCTTCCTTGGAGCTAAAGCAGCTGAAGAAGGAAAGCATTTGCCGAGGCACTAAGAGCAAGGGAAGGATCCAACATAGTAGAAGATGAATTAAGTGCCTCTGACCCAGCGCCAACCTCTTGGATCCGAGACCTGCTCTGGTTCAAAGATATCGGAACAGGGCTGTTCAGGGATACAGTCGGATCTGAGGAGGCTCCCTTCCTCGACTCCAGCCTAAACCTCTTGGGGATCTTGGATCCTAGGACTCCAAAACCACATGCTGGATCGGAGAAGGAGATAGAATCAGTTGGGCAGTTGTGCTCATTGATCCAAGAGGGGAGAAAGATGGCAGGATCCCCATCTGGATCTAATCCCTAAGACATCTCTACATCATCCTGTCCATATCTGCCTCTGTCAAGCCCCTAGAAGATCTGGACAAAGCTGAGGAAGCAAGCCTAGAAGGTTTCTTTGGAGTTTGAAAGTCGGATTGGTACAGCCAGAAAAACTGGTTTTAGTACAAGCTTCGGTGACCGGATCCTAGCTATCAGATCCGATGGTCTAGGATCAGAGTAGGATGAAGAGGGTACTGGCGAACTGGAGACAGTGATAACAGTTGTTTGATCCAACACAGCCTGTAGATCCAAAGTAGGCTCCATGGTCTTCGGATCCGAAGTGGTTGGATCCTAAGTATTCCTGGCTTTCTCAGGAGGTTCCGACGAGGCCCTGGTAGACTTCTGGAGGACTCTCTTCTTAGAATCAGTGGAGCCTTGAGAGGTTTTTGAGGGGGGTTGAGCCCCAAAAGTAGAAGAAGCTGGTAACATACCTTTAAGAATGAGCTTGTCACGTCAGTCTGAAAGGGACCTGGGATTAAACATGGCATATACTACAGAGGTAGCCTTTAAATGATCAGGCCCCAGGAAGTAGATGCACTTCTTGTGGGCATCAAATTTGGGATCTTATGCCCACAAGAAGTGCATTTATTTCTTGAAACCTGTGAGTTTCTCTTTCACAGACATACGGAAAACAATTCAACTGACAAAACAGAAAAAAAGCTTAGCAGTGTAAAGATCTACACACTAAACTTCCTACAACTAGGAAAACTAATTAAACAAGTGTCTGTAAATTTTAAAACACATGCATTTATATATATATATATATATATATATATATATATATATATATATATATATATATATATATTTTTTTCCTATGTCTATATAGATATAAGTATACAAAACAGTGCAAAGAAAGCATGAGCAAAGTATGGCAGAAGGAGAATATTATATAAGAAAAACGAACACCAGTGATAAACTAAGTAAAACAGGAGGGACGAGAAGAACTAGAAATGACTGTAATATCAATAAGTCCAAAAAACTATCTTTAACAAAAAAAAAAAAAAAAGTAAAAGGGTTTCTCTTACGTTCAGGACTTAGAAGAAACTACTTGTCACGATGGCAGCAAACGAGATCAGAGGAGTTGGGGATGGAACAGAGCATTGTGGGTAGAGGAAAGAGCTCAAGATTTGGATCCGAAGTCTTCTGGATGCAGCAGAGTCAGATCCGAGGATCTGATCCGAGACCCATTAGTGCGGAATAATGAAAAGGACAACATCAGATCTTTATTTTAACCTGTTTCCAATACATACAGTTACAATCTGTATATGTTTAAATCATGATTAATTCTATTACTTTTTACAACTTGCTGTACTACTGAAGTGGCTGTCATTTAAGTTATAATTGTACATTTAATTAATACAGACTGGGAGTTTAGTGAAAGGGATAAGAAAAAGAGTAATTAAAAAGATTCTTCCTATATTTATGGGTTTAACTAATTTCATCTATACTTTCAGACCGGCCAATGTGAAGCATGATGTTTGACCTTGCAGTACTCAAGAGTCACCCTAAAAAGAGGCATCTGTGTCTATTTGGTGTACCTGGTTAAAAAAATAGTTAAAATAGTGTACAATTAGATGTCAGTTTCTGCTATAATTTTGTACCACTCTAATAACTACATAAAACGTGTAAACAAAATGGTGAAGCTATAAAAAAAAATGCAACCCATCTGTAGTTTGACTATAATAATGTGGTAAGCGATGTCAAGTTAAACTAGTTCTTCATGCCTTATCAGTCTTATCGCTTTCGTATGAAAAAAAGAAACAGTGATGTGTCAGCTATATTTTTATTTTCCCACATCAGTTACCTCCATGGAATAATTTCTAATGTTGCTGTATCTGTAATGTTCCTGATGTGTCAGCTATACTTTTGTTTATTCAAAATCAGTTACCTCTATGGAACCATTTCTAATGCTGCTTTACCAATGATGTTTCAAAATGTTTCCATTAAATATTTTGAGTAGGAATGTGCAATACAAATTCTATTTACGCCAGAGCCATATGAATATAACACTAAAATGAAATCCATGAAATCAAATTTGTCATTAACAAATAAAGTGCGTGCATTAGAGCATATGACATAGCACTATGAACTATTTTGAGATGATGAAAGATAACACAAGCATTTTGACTGCTCATTACATGAAAACAGGGAAAAGCAGAAACTGCCACAAAGAAAATATGAACTACTAGTTCAACAATAAAGGACAGGTATGAGAAAATACTCAGTGCCCATGCAAGGTATACTACAACTAAATGTGTTATTATTATTATTACTAATCTGTAGAATTAAGGTTTGTCAATGGTAATTAATATGTTAAGTGATAAAACTGACAAAAAAAAGAAGTTATGTACTCACCATAATGTTCCATGTTTGTTGCCCATTTCATCTTCATTCTACTGGTTGGGTTCGCAAACGATCCTCGGTTCTGACTCAGCCATATACTAAAGCTCAAGGTCTTCCACTGGCTTGTGGCTGTATCCCTATCCCATCATGCTCTAATGAAGCTCCCCAGATCTTGTTTGCTGATAAACCCACTTACCTAAGGTACTATTACAACATCTTATGAAGACAATGAAGAAGGTCAGAGAACACACTTGCCAAATGAAAGAACTTCTTTGTCCTCCAGGAGCCATAGGTAGGAGGCTAAATCTACTTTGTAATGAGTGATAAAGGTATGAGGCGTTGCCCAAGTTGCAGCAGCACAAATGGTATCAAGTGGTAGCCTACCACAAAAGGCAGAAGAGGATTTTTATGGCTCTCGTAGAATGACACTTGACTTTATAGGGAAGAACTTTGTTGTTAGAATTATATTTAAAGGTAATACAATCTGAGTGCTATTTTGAAAGCGTGAACTTAGATACAGGAGCACCTTTCTTTGCTTCTGAAAACGAAACAAATAACTGATCAGATGTCCTGAAGTATTTTGTCCTACGTAAGTAGAAACGTAACTGTCTGTGTACATCCAGTTAGTGAAGCATATATTCTGCCTTGTTGCCACAGTTGGGAAAGAAAACTGGTAGTTCTATGGACTGATTTAGGTTAGACTCCAAGCATGCTTTTGGTAGGAAGGATGGGTTTGTTCGAAGGCATACTCTGTCTTTGTGGAAAAGCATATATGTGGCTTGATCGATAATGCTTGTAGATCTGAAACCCTTCTAGCAGAAGTGATGGCAATCAACATACTTGTTTTCCATGTTAAGAATTTTAGATCACATGATGATGCAGGTTCAAAGGGGGGGAGAATCAAACAGGACAGAACAAAGTTTAGGTCCCATGGTGGTAGAGAGGTATTTATGGGAGGTCTTAACAGGTTAGTGCCCTTCAGGAAGGCATTGCATAGTCTGTAAGACATCAAATCTGGAGCCAAATCACTTATATGGAAAATAGATATTGCTGGTAACTGCAGCTGCGACTTCATTAAACAGTTTCACCAAAAATTTGAGAATAGAGCTTATAGGAGCAGAAAAGGGGTCAATATGTTTACTTAATGCCCAGGAAGAGAATATTTTCCATTTACTCATATATAATTTTCTTGTTAAGGCCTTAGGAGAAGAGATCAAGATATGTTTCACAGAAGAAGAAAGGTTAGGAAGCCTGGTTATATCTGGAATTGGAGCAGCCAAGCTGTCAATTTGAAGGTTTGAAGGCAAGGGTGGAGAGTTCCAGACGTAAGAGTCAGAAGGTCTGGAACTGGGTCTAGAACCCACAGGTCCTGCTGAAGGCCAAAGGAAGGGGAAGCAAATCGGACGAGGCCAGTATGGGGCGATGAGAATCAACTTGCTTCCCAACAAGTTGGTTTCTGAAGAATCTTGGGTATCAGAGGAAAGGAAGGGAAGGCATAAAGGAGACCCGAGGGCCAGTTGTGTACAAGTGCATTCCTGGGTGATTCCCCCAGATGGGGGATCAGGGCAAAAAAGCTGCTGCATTTGGCATTCATGGATGTGGTAAAAAGGTCACATCAAGGCTGGCCCCATTTGCGGAAGATCATCTTCGCTATTTCTTGTTATAGGGACCATTCATGAGGCATGAGAATTGCTCTGCTGAGTATGTCTGCTATCACGCTGGATTTCCCCAGGATGTGCATTGCTATCAGAAAGCATTGGGAGGAAATCGCCCACTGCCATACTCTTACGGCCTCTCGACCAACGGGGTAAAACCTGGTCCCACCTTGTTTGTTTATGTACCAGACAACCAACATGTTGTCTGTCTGTATTGCAACTGTTCCCAGGGGGAGAGAGTCCTGAAGTGCCTGCAACGTCAAAAGCACTGTTCTCATCTCTAGGATATTGATGTGCAAATGGGCCTTCTGATTTTGTCAAGTGCCTTGGACTGTCCTTCCCAGATAACCCCCCCATCTGGAAAGCATCCGTGGTCACTGTGGCCACAAGCTGTGGGGGAAGAAAGGGTTGACCTGATGTCACATGATTAGAGTGAAGCCACCAGCGAAGGTCCTTCTTGCAGGATTCAGTTTGAATTTTTGAAACAGAATTTGTTGGGACATGGGTAGTTCCTGCAATGACCACTGAGTGAATAGTAGCCACTGCAAAATTCTTATGTGCATGCATGCTAATGGAACTAAACTTACTGCTGCCGCCTTGGTTCCCAAAACTTTTAAAACTGTTCTTGCCTATACTCTCATCTTGGAGAGAAGGTTGGAGACTTGCTGTCTTGGAACTAAAACTCTTTCTGTAGGAAGTTTAGCCATCATGTTTATTGTGTCTAGATCTGCTTCTATAAACACGGTACATTGTGATGGCAACAAGGCAGATTTTTCATAATTTCTTCTGATTCCCAGGTGACAGCAGAGAGATAATGTGGTGTCTCTTGTTTCCAGTATTAGATGATTGGTGGTGGAAGTTAGGAGTCAGTCATCTAAATACGGAAACACTCGGAATCCTAGATGTCTCAGGTGAGCCGTGACTACTGCATACACTTGGTGAACACTCTGGGGGTTGTAGTGAGACCAAAGGACAGAGCTCGAAATTGGTAATGACTGGCTCCCAGCCAGAAGCGCAGATGACTCCTGGATGGCCTGTACATCTTTATGTGGTACTACGCATCCTGGAGGTCTGTAGAGCACATCCAATTATCTTTTCCCAGAAAGGGAAATATAGACTGCAGTGCAACCATCCGGAACTTGGTCTTTTTTACTGATTTGTTTAATTTGCTGGGATCCAAAATGGACCTCCAGTCCCCTGTTTTTTTGGCACTAAAAAGAATCTCGAGTAAGTTCCGGATCCTATCTGGTCTGTGGGGACTCTTTGGATGACTCTTCTGTCTAGCAACTTTTCAATTTCTAGGGTTGCTTGAGTCCTTTGACTGGGTGGAACGTCTGGGGTATTTTTTATGTTTGGGAAGGGAAGGGAAAAGGGTATGGCATAGCCTCTGGATATGATACTTTGTGCCCACTTGTCTTTTCTTATTTCTAGTCAGGCTTCTAGGTACAAAGATAATCGACCTCCGACTGCCTTCAGAGATGGACAGATGGGCCTCCTTTCACGATCGCTGAAAGGGCCTACTACTGAAAGAATCCCTGTTGCCCTGATTTCGTGGATCTCCTCTGCCGTGCGGACAGTGTCTTCTATTCGTACCTCCCCCTCTGCCTCTTATGGGAAGAGTCACCACTTGTGTCCTGAAAAACTCTCTGGGATTTAGGGAACCATATCTTTCCTCCCTTCTGGCCTTTTGGATAAGGTCTAGAAAGTATGGAAAAATGGGATCCCACAGCAGAGAGTTTTTCCTTCTTGTTCACACCTGGTTAATGTGTCCTTGACTTTTGGCCCGAACAAGGATGAGCCATCAAAAGGGGCATTAATAAAGGAAGATTTAAAAGGTTCCAGAAAGTCACACACGTGCATCCAGGAATGTCTCCTTAGGGACATTCCTGAACCCGCTGCTCTGCTTGCTCCATCTGCTGCATAAGATATGAGCCTCATGGAGGTGTTGACCAAAGAGTTTAAGGTGGAGAGCTGAGAGGAAACCTTGCCTGACACCCCTGCAGCTACTGTACCTTGGAGAATATACCCTAGCTCCTTCAGGAGATCTCTTTGTAGGTTTGTAAAATGCGTTAGATAATTCAATGATCTGAGTGCAAATGTCGCTGAAGAAAACATGCACTTCCCGTACCTGTCCATCATACCAGACTCCTTGTTCAGCGGATGGACAGACGAGGATGTTTCAGAAAGTTCCTTTTTGGTGGCTGCTGCCACCACCATAGCATCTACAGGGACACCCTTAGTCAGGAAATCTTTATCAGAAGGGGCTGTGATAAACTTATTTGGCCTCCGAGGGACAGGTTCCACTGCATCTGGAGACTCCCACGCCTTTCGACTAACTAGTTCCATACGTTTGTGGAAAGGTGGAGATACTCAAGAGGCTGAAGGGTGAAACCCAAAGGCCTTCAGGTAAACAGACTCCTCATTAGAAGGGTAGATGGTCTTCCAGCCGTCTCTCTGCTTAAGGATTTCTAGGATTTCAGAGGGCAACCATGGGGATCCTTCCATCTCATCGAGGTCTGTGTCAGAGGTGACTGACTTCTCTGGGGAGTCTAAATGCTTCCACTTGCACAGTCTCTTATGAGGGACCTCCTCAGAAAGGTATTCTGGAGAGGTTTCAGAAGAGAGGGGTTTACCCGATGGGATACCCTGAGGCCTAGGGTCTCTGCTGGCCTGTGGATGGTCTGGTGCAGAGATGGACGCCAGTGCCTTGGGGGAGGAATGTAGGAACCTTTGAGTGGAGCTGTCTGAAGAGACAGCACTCTCCTCATCAGCTCGAAAGCCCCCCTCCCCTGATCTGAAGATATCACCGGCTCTGAAGAGCCAGAAGAGATTCCCGGAACCAAGGGGATTGGCTCCGAAGCTGATATAGGAGCTAAGCTCATCCGAGCCGAAGCCCCGAGAGGTACATTTGGACCCGACAAATGTCCGATCTGACTCCCCTCTCCGAACCCAACCGGAGAGTGTCGGCTCCTAGACTCCTCGGACGGAACCAAGGATGATGGAGCAGACTTCAGGTCCAAAGATCCTAGGATGGTTCTTGGCAATGATGGTTCCACAACAATCGGTTCCAGGCATTCTGGCTCCGAGGCCCCGGGTCAGCTCGGAGGAGGAATCAATGTCGACAGAGAAGTCTTAGATGGCTCCGAATCCCTCTGGGTTGGAGCCAAGATGAGTTTGGCCAGCGACGGTGTCCTTAGAAGTCTATGCACCACCCAATCCACATCATCGTCTAAAAGACTCCTGGAGGACTTGGAGGAAAGAGTAGGAGATCCAATTGTTTGTAAAACAGGGAACCTTAAAACAGGAGTAACTGGCTCCACTTCTGGGGACCGGCTCCATAGTTCGAACTCCATTGGCACCAAAACAGCCAGTGCCAATGAAGGAGATTTTGCAGGTCCAGTAGTCTTCGGAGCCACGGGGTAGCACTTTACTTAATTTTTTTGCTGGCTCCGATTGTCCTGAAGAGGGAGATGATCTCTTGGTGGATTTGTCCGATTTTGTATATGGTGATTTAGCTAATCTTGAAGTACCCGGACCATCTTCTATAGCTTCTTGTAAGGGAGACTTCAAAAGCCTCTCACTATCAATTCATTTTTTCTTTCAAGCAATACTCTGGAGCTGAAAGAGTGGCATATTGAACATGACTCCTGCAAATGCACTGCTCCCAGGCAGTAGACACAAACAGTATGAGCATCTGTCAAAGACATCTTTTGACTGCATTTACGACATTTTTTGAAGCCAGACGGCTTAGATTCCTTACGTTCCTTGGACATATTGAAAGAGACAGTACACCACAACTAGAACAAGTTAACAACAACAACAAACTTGACACTCTATCAAGACACACTACAAAAAGGTGATATCATATAGATATATATATATATATATATATATATATATATATATATATATATAGATATATATATATATATACATATATATACATACATATACACACACACACAGATATATGTGTGTGTGTGTGTGTGTGTGTGTGTATATATATATATATATATATATATATATATATATATATATATATTATTATTTTTTTTTAAATAGAAAACACTTCAACAAACAAGAGCAGTTCTCTAAGTTAAATGAATCTGCGCTATAAAACAAGGAAGAAATGAGAAAGCCCTCTAACTAAAACGGGCAGCGGCAGCCCTCTAACTTAAACGGACTGACGCCCTTTTTTTTTTTTTTAAACTATTTATGAACTTTAAGTATAAACAGCAACAGCAGCAGAAAGCCCTCTAACTGAAAATGGGGTTATAAGATAGAAATTTTAAGCCGGGATAGGGAATGGACAAAGGCCTAATGATACAACGATGGCCTGAAGCAAAAAACACAGCAAGGAACTTTCCTAAACTAACTAGTAAGGTAAGGAAACACTGTTTGTCTTTTTGGCTTTTCCCAGTTAGGGGTCGCCACAGCGGAACTCCGGTCCGCTAATGATTGGCAGTAGATTTTTATGGTGCCGAGTTGCCAGCCCGACGCCCAACCTTCAGTGAATGCATGCCCATTCACGCATGTCTTTCGGAGGCCACTCGACCACGGGGAGGACATGCAGACTCCACACAGAAGGCACTCCAGCCGAGAATCGAACAGGAGAACTTCTTGCTGTGAGGCAACAACGCTACCGCTGTACCACCGCGAACTTAAGGTAAGGAAACACTACATGCTAAATTTACAAAAAGGAAAAGAAGAAATTTCTCAAGACAGTATGTAAAAGTTTTGTCACTTAGCCTGAGCCAAATGGAAGCACCCGATCTGCTTAGTGGCAAACGTGATCTGGGGAGCTTCACTAGAGCATGATGGGATATGAATACAGCCATGAGCAAGTGGAAGACCTCGAGCTTTAGTATACCACTGAGTCGGAACCGAGGATTGGTTCTGAACCCAACCAGTAAGAATGAAGGCAAGATAGGACAATATAATATCAATTATTTGCATCACTATATGGCAACAGTAAAACTATAAACATGAATTGTCAGTCTGCTAGACTTAACTGAATATGACATGTTTTGCGTTTTGCTTAACATGACCCACATAAATTCCAATGCATTATTCTCATTCTCATGTAAAATATATAGCTCTCAATCTGGCCTGCGCCTGGTACCATAGTTAAAGGAGTATTGCATGACAGATTTATAAAAAAAATGTAACAAATTCAAGTAAAGTTCAGCTGTATTTTATTATGCTGACCACTCATGACACATAGTTACATTTGTCTGGCAATAAATTATGTACATAAGTATTGCTATCTAACAAATATCTGCCTGTCTTGAACACTGTATTTTTTTCCACTCATGTTACTACAAAGTTGCGTTTCTATTGAGGATAATGAATATTTTAGTGAAACCTCTTTAGCATGTGAGCCAAAATCAACAGTGCCAAAATCAGTAAATCCAAAATGTGAAGTTAAAAGTCTTAAAAGCTGTGCCTAGGCACACATTTAGCTAGCTGAGCCTCAATCTATAGAAGGCTATCTCAACCTAAAGACCAAATTCTGAGTGCTGTTATTGACTTTAGTATGGACAGTAAAGTGGCATCCAAAAAAGTATACTAGACACCGACACACTTTATATGCGTATGTATATATGCGTATGTAAATCTGACAATGACGAACCACAAAAGATCGAATTACACAGAGGCGGATGAATGCAGTGCAACCCAAGTGCTACACTCTAACACAGAAATCACCATATAGTGAAAATAGACCAATTACTTATACAGCAGAAATCAGACCAAAATAAACAGAAAGTGAGTAATCACCCTTCACCTGAACGTTATGGGTCAATTCCCCAATCACATCTGCAGTAAAGTAGCTACAGCCTTAAACTCCACAGTGTCATACTTCCCTTTATTCTCAAAAATAGTTTGAAACTGCTTTTGTCTCCTTAGCAAGCAATGTTTCTTAGGAGACTGAGGACAGGCTGTAGGCAGGCAGCGTCTAATCTCATCTATCCGATTCTGCTCTCTAACAATTGCAGAAACTACAGTAAATACACCACAAATATTCTTCCCGGTCATGCACTTGAACTGCTGGTGCAAAGCTTCCACACAATTCTGTGTCCCAGGTAAGCCTAACTCGTTTAAAACACTAATATTCCAAAACATCACAGGAAATAGAGGTGGAAATCTTACAATACTCGTAGGTTTACCATACAAGTACCACTCAGCAAAGTATTTCAATAAGTCCCTACCTTCAACAGGAAAACACTCCTTCAGTCTAACGAACGGTGGTATAACATCCTTCTCCTCAAGAAACACTAATGCAGCTGTTTGACAGCCAATTGGAACTGCATGTTGGAGTTGTACACTGCACCCAAACCCGAAGATTGTCCCTTTCGCAGATATTTCTACCAAAATTTAAGAAACAACCTTTACAAATTACATTCCTAACATTCACCTTAATGCTTTTTTTGGCCGCTATCTCAGTCACACAGCAAATAGGATACTTCACACTCCAAGTCTTCAGCAGCACGCATTTCAAACAAGGACTGCCACATATAATTATAGCAGCAAAGTGACTTTTTACTCATTAAACAGAAAAGTAATGGTACACTCTGAGTACACTCCATACTTTAACAGTGCATGTACAGTGTACATCTGTCAACATTGGGTTCCCCTAGAAAAGTATGTTCCATCCATTAACCAGATGTCACTTTTACACAAGTCCTTTAAATTTTGCTTAGTTGTTAAAACCACAACTACTGAGTTATTGTTAGCATCGCACAATTTTCTATCAGCATGCTGTCTTTCAAAGGGAAATCCTCGCTTTGTATTTCCAACAACCCCAAACAAGACCTTAATCTGCTTCCCCTTTGCTGCACTCTAACTTGGTGTACTCGCTCTAAAAGTGCTTTTCTACTAGGGAGGGTAAGAGCAAACTCAAGTGAGGAAGACATCACTGCATCGTCTACTATTAGACAAGGTGAATCCCTAGATAGGGCAGCTCTTTGCCTCAAACTGTGGCACACTGCATATTTCTCCACTTCCGCAGGCTCCCCAGAATGATTATGAGCAGTAGACTTAACTAACTCCTCACCTGTGCTGACTACCTCTGTAATTGCTCTCCCTTTACACAATTCAGCTTTCTTGTAACTACAGCACCAATATTTCAAGGTTTTACCCATTTCTTCTTAATTATACATGTACCCTTCAACTATGAGCATGTCCTCACCCTTTTGAGATTTGGTAGTTTTATACACTTCCCCAGCACACCGGGAGCTTTCCCTCATACATCCGCCATAGTACGTTGCTGTAGCTAAGTACGACGTATATGTTTTACTGGGTAGAATTTAAAGGTGCAGACAACGTGCACTTGCGCTGTGATAAGTTAGGCATTTTCTGGTTTCTATTATCTATGGTTTCGTTAAACTCTGGTTTTGGGTTTACCCGTTCAGTATACACACACACACACACACACACATATATATATATATATATATATATATATATATATATATATATATATGCACACACACACACAAACATATAATGTATATATATATATATATATATATATATATATATAAAATTGACAAGTAGATATTTATTTAAACATCAGCATGATTACTACAACAGAAAAATAAGAATCTTAAACAAAAGCATGAACTCCCAATTACATTAAAAAAATACAAGCACTGCAAGGTTCTCCAACTACTTAAAGTAGTATATTGAAATAGTCAGAAAACTACTCATAAAAAATTAGCCAAGGGCAACTAGGCCAGTGTAACAAAAGAATGTAGGTATGATCATGCTTTGCAATGAAATAGTATACTCTTAAAATGGTCCACATGGGCAGTTAGCCTAGTACTTACCTATGAACCTATCATCATATGTTAGCCATAAAACCCTTTAAATTCTGATTTGCTACAAAAAAGTGAGAAATAAATGGGTCATAAGGGAATGGTAGCAACTGGTGCTGAATATGGGCTTCTAACATTTCAGACTGGCCTCTGTATATGGCTAAATTCACCTCCCTCTACAGACAACTACAACTATTGTTTCTGAGATGCTGCCACGTGAAACCACACAGTTATCTGGAATAACAGTGTTAATACTAGTAGAGTGAAATGTTATCTGTGATCAGGAATTTGGAGTATAGCATATGACCTGCAGCTGTCAAGCTACAATCAAGGATTTCATTGGTATTAAAAAAAGTTTCATATTCAAGTTAACTGTAATGATGCAATGAGTGCATGCATGAATTTAACTACCCTAATTACAAAAAGGTTCTGAAAAGAAAACTGACTCTCCATGCATTATGAAACATTTGGTCATATCCACAAACTTGATCATTACATGAAACAGCAAAACAAAGACATAGGCTTGCCTTAGTCTTACTAGATTATAACTGCACTCTAAGCAAAGGAGAAATTGATGAACAGTAAATTAGAAAAAAATGACGGAATAAGCTCTGAATAACAGAAAAGCAAGCATCTGCTAAGGTATGTCATTCAGCTAGTTTTTTTAGTAGCACCACATCAAAAATCTGCAGCCAAACATCTGGGATTTGTATTAGAGTGCATACACAGAGTTACTACAAGAGCCCCTCTAAAATGTTGTCAGACTAGTTAGCTTATTTCTAAATTTCTAATGTACAAGGACAAAGACATTCGTAGAAAGCAGGACCACCCACTCTTCTGCATAGTTTTCCATTTTTAAACAGGCCAAGACTATTCAATGTACTATTTTCTTAAAATAAAAGATATGTAGCAACACTTAGAGAGTTCAAATCAAAGTTTAAAGACCCAATCAAGACACCTAAAGTCCTTGAGTTATCAAAAGGGGAAAATTATTCAAGACTGAAACCTCTATGAAAGGCAAAGACTTATAGTTCAACAACAACTTCTCTAATGCTACTTCATGGCTACCACACCATCAGCATTCACCAAAACAATAACACTTCACAAAACAGACTCAGTCAAAATCTTTCTGGATTAGCACTGCCGCAGTGTTCAATTCAGTTTTATTTCCCCTAATGCTGCCAGAATGAAAGAAAAGCCTCTGGAGATAAAGATGTGAGACTTGCTCCAGAGACACAGGACAAACCCACAATGCTATCATATTTCAGAGACTATAGTCAATTCCACTCATTCTTAAAAACATATCAGGGAAGACTTGGATACTGTAGCCTCATTTTTAAAATTACATGTGGGAGACATAAAGGAAACATACAGAAAAAGATAAAGACTGTACAACTGCTAATGACATCACTTTATTAAAATCCTCTGAAGTAAAGGGTACACCCAACTTATCTCAGTCCTTTCTGTACCACCGTCCTACCTAACTGATTTTATGTTGGCTTACACTTAGCAATCTCAACACTTGATATGAAATCCTAATATGGTCGACAAGCATACTGCCATGGCAGGCATGCTGTTTTTGTGTCATCACTTCTTCACTGACCTCATAAACAAAACAGTAAAATGTTATCATATTTACACTCATACTTGTTTCTGTTTCAAACAGCCTTTCTGCAAAGTGGCGACACTTATCAGACATTCTTATAATTTCAGTATGTAAAGATAAAGCATATACCGTACACCTCCCAAGGTTTCAGCAGTCTCGTGAGTGTGCTGGAAGAGACAGTGGGGGAGAGCTTCAATAGATCACTCTCCAATGCTGAAAGTGCCTGAGAAATGGAAGGCAAAAACTGTGGCAAAGTAGAAATAAAATGGGTGTGAGGGAAGGCAGAAAAAAATCACTAGTACTACAGGCCCCTTAGCCTAGCAGGAGTGGCAGAGAAAGTGATGGAGGAAATCAAGGCAGAAAAGCTGATTGGATTCCTAGAAAACAACATGCTGCAGGCCAAAAACTAACATAACTCCATGTCCGGAAGACACTACCGGTCGAAACAAATTTTGTCTTGTGACATGAGCTATAGAAAAACTTAACAGGTGAATACTGATATATTATGGTCTACCTGGATTTCATTTAGACATTTGACTTAGTCCTACAAAGGAAAAAAAGGTAAAAAGGAGGCACTGTGGATAGGATCTAGAATAAGGAAATGGACTAGTTATGGTTGAAGGAGAGGACACAGGAGCTTAAGGAACACAGCAAAGGTTAATTCTCAGTCCAGTACTTTTCCATATGTTTGTAGCAATCTGACATAGTACGACAGAAAACTGGATCAGCCTCTTCAGTGAAGAAACAGTGTGAGGTGCAACAGTCCAGAATGGGAAATAGTCTTTGGAAGGATCTGTAAAGGTGACTAAGCTGGTAGAAAAGTGGCAGCTGAAGATCAATGCAGACAAATTTAAAGTGCTGCACTACATGCACAGCAATTAGGGTGCAAAGTGTCAACTGGATTAGACAAACAGATGACAGAAGAACAGAGAAAGGATTTGAGGGTATTGCTTACTCCTGGAATGGAACATTAGCAGAGTGTGAGGGCATCAGCATCAAACAGAATGCAATGATTTGCCAGGAGGTTAGACTCCATAAACAAAGAGGAACAGCTACTGCTCTACTACATACTGGTCAGGCTGCACCTTGAGTATAATATCTAGCTCCTGAGGCAGACAAGAGAAGAACATCAAGCTGCTAGAAAGGAATCTTGAGGAAGGCTACAAGAAATTTATGTGAAATGAAGGGAAAAAGCATGACCAGAGATTATAAGAGCTAAAATTCTTGCCATCAAAGGTTAGAAACGTTAAGGAGGGAAACTTGACAGGGGTGCATAAAATTATGTCAGAGAGATATAAGCAGGTTTTCCTGAATGGGAAAGACAAACAGAGAACAGGGGGCAAAGCCAGCAGATTGCCTGAAACTATGAAAGTACTTCTTCATAGTGAAAGTTGCCAGGACATGTAATGGACTTCCAGAAAACACTCCGGGAATGGAATAGCCAAAGGAATGCAACTAGAAAGGGACAAACGAATAAATATGAGAGGAAGGTACAGGCTGTGAGGAGACATAATATTAAGTCCACTTAAAAAGCATGCTGTTTAGGCATATGGTATGCTCTCAAATTGGCAAGTATCTTAACTGGAAGGCTACTTCTTACGAACCTTCAAATGGCAGACTAATAAGCAACATTACTTAGATTTTAAAGTACGTTTTTGAGCATTTGTGAAGTTTTTCTTCCTTATATATTTTCCTAGTTATAATCTAAATAGAATGTTGCCTGTAAAATCTGCACCTAAGATTGAGTTAGTGGGATTTTGTGACCTCTTTCCCCACTACTATCTATATATCTGTAAAGTAAAAACTGAATTGTCTGTATAGGTAGTTGCATGTTCTGAGTCTCACTGCTCCCAAATCACCTTTTGATCCATGATAACTAAGTTTTTTAGTATTCTTTATTCCTAAAAAATTACAGTTGTGTGGTTTATTTTCCATAAAGTCAATGTTCAAATAGATTACTGTTGGAATGGCCATTACAATACGGGACATTCTCTGCCTAGGATATCATTTTTTCAAATAGTCTGCACATCTTCAGACTTCTTCCTCATGTACAACACTTCCATTTCTGGTATGAAAGGACATACTAGTAAAAGAAGGACATATGCCACAACTCAGAGCCTTCTTGCACAGAAAAGGGACACTAAAGACTAATATTCTCAGTAAGACTTTACCAGGAGAGAAAAAAGCTTTGATTTGAACCATTGGATAGCCTGGACATCTAGGGGAATAGTTTTCAGTGTGTGTATGAGTAGTTGGTGGTTGACCATGTCAAAGGCTTTGGAGAGATCAAGAAAGAGGGCAGAAGAAAGCTTATTGTTGTTTCGGTTTTGATTAATAACATTGGAGAAGGAGAGGAGGGTCGTGGTTGTACTGTGGAACGGTCTGACACCATGCTGCGAGTTAGTCAGGAGATTGTTCTGAATGAGATGGTTCAGGAGTTGATTATGGATGCACTTCTCCATAATTTTATCCAGGGGTGACAAGATAGCTATTGGCCTGTAATTTGACAGTTCAGTGGGACTGCCCTCTTTGTGGAGTGGAATAACATGGGATGTCTTCCAGATGGAGGGGATAGTGGCTTCTGATATAGTTCTATTGATCAGTATAGAGATTGGGTATGCTATGGCATCCACAGCTTTTTGTAGATACTCAGCTGGGAGGAGATCCGCTGCAAGAGTGGTTGGTTTTAGTTTCTTGATTAGGGTACAGATAAGTGATGTGGAGACTGGCTGAAAGTTAAAGGGGAGATGAAAAGTAGGTGCGGTGACGTTTGGCCTCAGGCAACTGGGAGACAGTTGCTTAGCTAGTGATTGAATAGTTTCTGTGAAGAAATTATTGAAGGTATTGGCAATGACCTCCGAAGGTTTTTGGTTAGTAGCCAAGGGTGCAGGAGTTGTGGATTGCCCTGGGTGAATAAGTTTAATTATGCCTGTCCAAAACTTTTGCAGATTGTTTTGATGCTTCTGCTGTAAGTGGCAGTATTTTTTTTTTTTTTTTTATCTAGGGTGGTAGATTTTTTTGAGTTGTTCCTTAATTGTCTATATCTAAGTTGATCTAAGGGGGATTTTCTGGTATGCCAAGTGGTCCAAGCTTTGTTTCTAAGTGTGATCATTTGTCTGGTTTATTTTGAAAGCCATGGTGCAACTTTTGTTTTAGTTCTTACAGAACATGCAGGTGCATGGGTATCAAGGATGGCTAGGAATTTGGCATTGAGTACAGCTTCTTCAAGTGGTAGATGTTTTAGGACTGCCCAATTACATGCTTTGAGTTCATTCTGGAAACTAGTCGGGTTAAAGTTGTTGTTGTTTTTAATTGTTTTGTAAGTAGGTTGGTAAGGGATGTCAGTCTTATGCCTGATTATATAGGTAAGAAAATGATCACTTATGTCTTCAGGTAGGGTGCCGGCCTTATATATATGGGGATGGCTGTTAATGAGTATCCAATCTAGGATACTATCTTTGTTGTTAGGTTTATTGATCCTAGTTAGGGAGGATATGATCTGAGTAAATCCATACTGTGTTTTAGTAAAAGTTTGAGGGTAGTAAAATACTTGTGTTTGCCACTAGGTATAATTACTCTAGCGACTGTACGCTAGTCAATTTTTATCAGTTAGTTTATATGGGAATTAAGGGGATTAGCTAGGTGTGCTGTGGATCCAGTTCAGTTAAATTACAAAGAACACGCAAACAGTTTTAAGATAGAAACCTTAGCAGTCTTTCATATAGTGGAACAGGACAGGGTGATTAAAAAGGATCAAAAGCCTATCATCCACACAGTTGGTATGCAATTTTGAATGCTAGTATGAATCAAAGATCCGTTGTCCTTTTTGAACAAGTCCATTGTGTGAGGAAATTTTTCATAACTGCCCCTGGCTAGTTGCATGAGAAGGGAGAACCAGTATTGTATGGGCCAAAATTTAGTCAGCAGTACCAATAAGTCCTTCCTGATTTTTTCCAAGGACTTAGGATATTAGTAGAAAGGGGGAAAACATAAAGAAGCATTCCTGTCCAGGATATTGGCAATACATTTGTTTTCCAGACCATTTTGAAAGGTGTACTTCAGCAGACATGTTTCTGTTGTCTGTTCCGATAGGAAGCAAACAGATCTATTTTGGGTAGCTCCCTACTGATGGACTATCTGCAGGAAGATGTCTGAGTGTAGCATCTACTCGTAAGGCTCTGTCCTGGATCGGCTCAAAGAGTTTGCAACTGTATTCTGCTCTGACAGAATGCAAGTTACCTGTAGGGTTAAGATGTGCTTAATTGCTGTGACACAGGCTGTGACGCCCATGCGCTAGCACCAGTGATGGGTGTGCACATTGGAAGGATAACAAGTACACACACAGTAAAGTACAATTTCCCTTAAGAACACACAGAGATCACAGTCAGTCTGGGGCTGGTTTCTCCCTTTCTCCCCAGATCCCCAATAAGACTCCCCACTGGCACAGCTATAGGGTCCAGATCTCAGCCTAGTGGTCTAGCTAAAACCTCCAGCACCCTCTCTGTCCAACCAGTGCTTCATGTCCCTGACCAAGTAGCTCACACACACAAGCGCACACACAAGTGCACACACACACACACACACACACACACACACACACACACACACACACACACATTAAGATAAGAGTTACATACAAACACAGAAACACTCATGGGGAAGGCTGGCACAGGCTCTCCAGCTGAGCCCTCTTTTGGCCCAGACTATAAGGTAGTAATTACTGCCACAAACCACTAATATCAGCTACTAATAGTGCCCTTACCAAAGGGTGTCCAATTTTACTGTGCAATACTATTATTCAAATTGCAAGTGTGACCAGAACTTTTAAGGCTATTGGAGTGGCTTAGTACAGTATCACTAAATACATGCAAGTACTCTAGAGCTTAAATTATCTCTACACAAAACAGCCGCAGATGAAAGGTTTAAAATATTTAATAATAAAAACACAAGACCAACCTTCTCAATTCAAGACAGTGCTAGTCAAGAGTTCAGGCACAGGAACTTTAAAACTATACTGTAGGATAGTCTGACATAAATATAGAAAATAGCTAGTCTAATCTTACTATTTTCTATCTATTTTTAAGAGAAATACTAATATCTAAGATCCTACTTACATAAGGAGCAAGCAAGTGCTGGTGATGTCAGTTCTGAAGACAAATGCAAAATGCTATCTCTTTCTCTCTGAGATCTCTTAAATTGATAATACATCATTGAAGACTCATTTTAGATTACATCATTCTTGACTTATCTGGTTCCCAGGCAACCAGAAACTCTAACTTTACATTTCTTAGTAAGCTTGCACCTGGTCAGGAAGCCACAGCAATAAAAGACATTATACATGTAAAATCTAGCAATTAACTCTGGTCTGAAAACAACAGAAAGGATTCCTTCATCAAGACATCTTGTCTTTGAGCTTTGAGATCAAACAATCATAAAATGCTTTACTTTATCAATTTTCTTCCAGCAGGGTGCACTGTGGTTACATTTTTGAAGTTCAGAACATATAACACATTTTTTTCTTACATTTAGTTTTCTTACATTTGTAAATAGCCTGTGGATTATATTAGTATTTACAATGACATAGAATTATTTCATTTATTTATTTAAGTTTGATGACCGGGGAAGTCCACTGGGCCAAGAAGAGCCCATTTTCAGTGGACACCTGGGGAGAAAAGCTCCACAATAATTGCAAGTTACATTTCACATGTTACAAAAGGACATAGTTCATACAGATAATTAAACATTTACAGATAAGCTCCATGATATTTGCCATTGGAGCTGGGCTGGAAGCCTTTCAGTTTTTCACACAGGCTATCATGGCTAGTCTGCAAAGGGGATAACATCTTGCTCCCCTGTTTATTTATGTAACATAGCAATGTGATATTGCCTTTTATCACTACCAGAGGTCATGGGGTCCAGAACTGATTTATTTCCTTCATGTTTGTGTGTTGTATTGTGCTGTGTTTGAAATGTGGGTTCTAAGCACCCTGACCCTTAACACATTGAGAAACCACCCATAGGCAAAGTCTGGGATGTCTGATATCACTGACTGACAGAGGTTGGGAGGATGGGAAGCCCTTGATTTATTAGGGCTTAATTGTCCCACCAAAGCAGTTGTTTCTTCACAAAACAAAGGACACAAATTGGAAAGGTTAGAGGATAAAGATGTTATGCCCAAAGACATCTTAGGGACTCTTGAGTCTTCCTTTTGTGAATCTGGTAAATGGAATTATGAGGACAGAGAAGGGCATACATCTGAGAATTTTCAAAAATTGTCCAGCAGTGCACATGTTTAAAGGCTGAAAAAGTGATGACAATAAGAAAGCATTTTTTTTGTGGATAATGAAAAGCTGTTATCAGTGAGGTGTCCATAAGACATCCTGGAAAAATCTATACCATGAGAATGAATCACTTGATTACTTTTTCTACATTTAGTCTGAAGACTATATCATTGAGAAGGCTCATGACAATCTGTAAAGACGCCAAAGCATCTTGGCTGGTAGTTGCTGAGATCAAGCAGTTGTCCATGTAAGGGTATATACATATGCCTTGATGTCTGCAATGAGCTATACTGGAGCATGAGCACTTGGTGAGTACTCTTGGGGTGGCACAGAGACTGAAGGGTAAAGAAATAAACTTAAAAAAAAACTCAAAGCACAGAACCTCAGAAATAAATCTGTGAATTCTGTGAATAGGAATGTCTGGATAAGCATCCTTTAGGGTGACCGGGAAATCAAGGGTTAACAGAAAGGAAACAGAGTAAGCAGAGTCAACATTTTAGATTTTGAAACGTGAGGAAACGTGTTTAGTTTGGAAAGGTTTAAAATGGGCCTACATATGCCTTTCTTGGAATAAAAGCCTTTTCCCCACTGGGAATGAGGATGGGGAGGCAAAACTAAATCAACAATCCACTGAGCAAGAAGTTCTAAAATGATCTGAGGTAGAAAGTGCAGATGGTCACTAAGAGACTATGGAATTCCAGAGGGAATGGGAGGAGATGGCCCCTGGAGCCAGCATCCCTGCTCTGATATTTAACACCCAAAAGTATAAAGCAGTTGATTTCCAAGCTGCAGTTTTATAAGGAAGGATAGGGTGAGGGGAATACGAGGCAAGGACAGTCATATTTTTTTCTTTTAGGAGAAAGATCCTTGAAACTTATCTGCTTTCTTTTTAGTGTTTCCTTGCCATTTCTTAAACTGTTGCTTGAAGGATTTTTTTTCCTGACTTAATTCAAAGGATTTTTTGGAAAAAAAGACCTTAGATTGGAGGAGTAATTTCTCAGATATTTTGAAATGGGTAACAAGAAACATTCCTTAAACCCTTGCATTCATCTGCCTGTCTTTTCTAACTTTTTAAGCACTTCATCTGAGGACTTAACAAATAAAAAATCTTTTTGCAAAGAGGCATTTAAGAATTGGGCCTTCACATCCTCTAGAAAATCTGAAGTCTTACCAGAGAATTAGTATGCATAAAATACCCCAGCAGCCACAGCTCTGAAGATAACTTCCACAGCATCATAAGTGTACGTAATAGAATGTTCAGTAACATAGGATGCAGAGTTGACCACTTCTGATAGATTGGATGTAACCTTAGCTAAAGACCACTGTACAATTGCAAATATGGATAAGAGGTACTTTAACATATGGGAATGGTAATTTATTGCCCTAAAGGCCAAAGTACAGGAGCTGTAAACTTTTTTGCAACTCTATCAAAAGTCTGACTCTCCTTGTCATTAGGGATAGGGTTAGCTGAAGAGAAAATGTTTTAGTACCACAATCTCTCTCTCTGCATCTAATGAAATAATGGAAGGGTCTGCAGAAGGGTTCCTATAGAGATACTTGTAAATATCTGGTACTCTGTAGAACTTAATTTCTATGGAACTGGGGTTTCAGAAACTGGAGATGATGCTGTAAAAATGCATCCTCAAAGACACCTAAGACAGGACAAATTGCCACAGGGTTAGAAGAATCCATGCTGCTGAGTAGATCATAATATATATTTTTAAGAATCACCTCATTCCCTTCATATTTGAAGAAATGTCTCATTTTCAAAATATATCTCCAAAGGATATTTCTTCATCTCTTAACTAAACTTTCCAATCTTTACCTAACTTCCACCTCTTTGAACTGGTTCTCTCTAGTTCTATCTAACAGAAAACAAGCTGTAAAATGGTATCACTACACTACAAAAACTTACTCAGATGCCTTCTCTTCCACAGAGCAATGGATGGATGCTAAGTAATAGCCCTCAATGCTAGCAAGACCAAAACTAATTATATTTACTCCTTCTAGAGTCTCCTCCCGACCTGAGTACATTCTTAATTACTAGTCAAAAACACTCACCTCTTGAAATAGTGTGTCAGAGACCAAACTGCTTGGGGTCCAAATCGACAACCAACTCAAATTAATTCTCACCTGCAAATATCAAAAAAAAAACACAAAAAAAGCATTGGCATTTTGAAGAGAGAGGAATACCTTTGCAAAATCCACCAGCCATAACTCCTCCCACACACACTGTTCCCCTCCATATAAACTAAAAATGGCTAAAACTTCAACCACTATCTCTATACTCACTAACCCTAGCCCATAAAAAATTCAATTCCCCTTCCTCTGTCTCTCCCCCTCCTCTTTTCCTCTCCTACCTACAAGAGTTCTACTTAAGGTCAAATAATCAAAATCTCATCCCCAGGCAAAAGCCTTCTGTCCTTCAGCCTCCGCCTGGCCTCTGGAACTCCCTACCCCCACCTTTATATAGCTACTATGTTTGTTCTCTAATCTGTATAATGTTTAACATTTATTTTATTACTAGTATTTTTCTCAATGTATTAACTTATATGATGCTACTGTATATTTTGATAAGTTTTTTCTTGTATCCTGTGTGTCCTGTTTACATTGTCTCTGTACCTTTTTTTTTTTTGTTGTTGAATGTACATTTTTTTTTTTTCTTTTTTTTCTCCCAGGACTCCATTGAAACGGTGAAGGGCTGGCCCCTGCAATAAATAAATAAATAAATAAATAAATCTGGGGAATCTGAGGAAAGGGTATCCTCAGATTCTAACTCACAGGCTTCATGGGTAAGATATTTGTGAGTCATGAACTAATCCTTCCTCATCAGATTCAGACAGAATGTTTTTCTCAGAAGAAGAAGGAACTATCTTCCTCTTAATTAGAGTGGATAAATAAGAGCATGGGAAACAGGGCTGAAAGGACTAGAAAAAGCCTTGAATAAGGCCTCTGCAAAATTAATCCAGTCCTCCCTTTTCCTTTTTTGTTGAGTTTTCTGAGTGTGCTTATTTTAGAGTATGCAGGCATATGGTATTTGCTGTCAAAGCCAAAAACTGGACTTCCATAAGCAACTGGCTGATGTCTGCCTTCCGAACCCTTAGACAAAATAATGTACACTTTTGCCTTCCCTGGTAGATTCCAAAGTAAGAATGGTCTGTTGAAACATGTGAGGTTTCAGGGCCAAAGCAGCTTCTGAAAGAGTCAAGCCAGAAGACCCAGGAGAAGCAGACTGATAGTCCAAGGGCTGCATAAGCACCTCAGGGGACTTGTCAGTCACAGACTGCACAAGAGAGTTTAACATATGGGTTCTGTCACTTGCCTCTCTTGTTATCATATTCTTTTTCTTAGGCTGAGGCTGTGGAATTAGATGACATAGCTGCTCACGCCACAGCCATCAGATGACATAGCTGCTCATGCCAAGTCCATCAGATGTATATTTTTTAGAAATACCCAAGAGTGAATTAAGCCAACTCCTGACCATTTCTGGAGTTGAAAAAAAAAAAAGACAAACAGAGTACTACCTAGCATTATGTTCTTCATCCAGAGAGATAACACAACTGGAGTTAAGTATCTTTGTAAGGGATTTGTTGTCCACAAGCACACTTGCCCTTTCTAACAGACATACGTCGTGATTTTGAATCTTTACACAAGAAGGAAGACTCTTCAGTAGGGAACTTAACTGCCATAAGTCTAAATAGCTGAAGCCGACTCCCTGTAGTATAAGATGCTAAGCTGACTAAACTCTGCATGAGCACACTAATGGCAAGAAAGTTCTAAGTTTCTAAATTTTGGCACACCCATACTTTCCTCTTATCCTAATACACCTTCCCATGTTAAGGGAAGACTTACAACATGCTAGGAAGCAGCCTGAGGCTTTGTAAATTCGCTAGATATATGATCATTGATATTCGTAGCAGGATATATCCCATTTTGTAATGGCTACTACAACAGTGATCTAATGAAGAACTTCAATATACTATAATTCTTAGTTGCAATGACTGTTAGCATTCTTGGCTCAAACTACAGGCTCTGTAAGTCCATGTTCTGGGTGTTTCAGTAAGTCTTCCTCCTTCTTTTTTATCCGTCTTAAATCACCTTTCAAACATTGCTTATATACCCGAAAGCATTAAGTTACAAATCTATTAAGATGTCCTTAAAATAGAGATGTAAATTGACTTCCCCTCACTGGAAGGGGTATTAAAACAGCTTAGCTTCTCACTTATGCTATGATAAACCTGTTGTAGTTCCTGTAACAAAAAACAGAGTAAGATAAGGAGTGAACCCCCTGTTGTGTTCAGCATATTACTTAATTATTCAACTTACCCTTCCTGTAGCACTACCTACCAGCCACAACATGGCTTAGTTTCTGAGGGTCTATATTATAACATCGAAGTCTTACAACTTCGAATGTTATAATATCGAACCCATTCAATTGAAACACCAGAAAACCGAACAGTCAGAATAGCAAATTTTTTCCTAGGGAAAGAATTTGCTGTTCCGACAAATATACACACAACACAAGCACACCAAAATAAATAATCCACACACATACACTTTACAAAACCCTACACTAAACCAGATATACACCACTAGCTATCCACTTACCTTAACCCAACCCTAACCCTAAGGTCCATAACTATCGCACACTCACCTTACCCGCTCCCTAACCCTAAAGTCCCTATTGCACACTCACCTTACCCACTCCCCAACCCTAAAGTCCCTATTGCACACTCACCTTACCCGCTTCCTAACCCTAAAGTCCCTATCGCACACTCATCTTACCCGCTCCCTAACCCTAAGGTCCCTATCTCACACTCACCTTCGTTCGCACACTTACCTTAACCCGGTCCATAACCTTCGCTCCACAGTCAAGGAAACAGCAAAGCTGCAGAAATGGCCCACCGAATACTTTCCCTAGGAAAGTATTTGATATTCTGCAGCTTCGCTATTTTCAGCATTCGGTGCATAGGGTTCAATATTATAATATTCTAAGTTGTAAGACTTCAATGTTATAATATAGACCGAGTTTCTGACATTAGCAGGTTGTATATCCTATTCAACTGGTGTTGCTGCTGCTGTGACAATTGCTACTTGGTAAGCACTATGCCTGTCGGAAAGACCTTCTTTTTACTTAGCTATATCTGACTTTGTTATAACAAACTTTTTCTGCCTAATATCGCAGGCAAGGCCAGCTTTGTACATTATCTCCTGGGAACACCTTCTAGACATTAGGTGCAAGCTATAGCTTACAAGTAATCTGCTTAAGCCATGCCTCACTTGTAAGAGTAGAGATTTCCTTCTGCATGGATGGACCTTTAAGATACCAGGACTTTTGGAACAAATACAAAGTAGTGCATTCATTCATTCCAGCTGGTTTCTACTTCATATATAATGCACCCTTACATCTAAGACACTATTTCACTGGTGTTCAAGTGCACTGTCTCTAGATTGTTATGGAAATCTATAGCTTGCCATTTGAGTGCATGCTGAGCCAGCCTATTCCACATTCCTTTGTTGCACTTAAATTTACTCTGCTCCACTCCACTCCCAATCCACAGATCTAATTTCCTTTATGCAAATGCCAATCACTCCTCCTTTTACACACACTCGGTATTGTTTTATTGCCTTTGATTTTATTCCTCTGTGTACACCAAACTATGTCTGCTTTAACCTGTACTTGCATTTTCTTTACTATTTATTTACCATTACACCATTGGACTGGCATTCATTTATATACGTGTGTGTGTGTGTGTGTGTGTGTGTGTGTGTGTGTGTGTGTGTGTGTCTAGATTTAGCACTGTAACGTACCTGAGAATAGGATGACCACTGTTTACACTATCTCCCATTAGACTACTTATGTCTACTACCAGAAAATATATTAATGTGCATGACTCCATGTTTGGCTTAACTCAAGAGCAGCAGGTAATAGGAAGTCCCATTACCTATTCCAGGCTGGTGGCAGTTGTAACATGACAGGAAGAAGACTCTGGGGAATTGCATAATTCGGTCAGTCTTTCCTGGGAAGTGTGTGTGTGTGTGTGTGTGTGTGTGTGTGTGTGTGTGTGTGTGTGTGTGTGTGTGTGTGAGAGCAAACACATTTGTGTATGTGTATGTGTATCTGTGTGTGCATGAAAAATTAAACTTTGTGTGAAAGACAATTACCATTGATAAAGGGGCACTCGAAGATACTGGTCTCAGAGAAAGTGGTAAGGAATGGGTAAAGGGGTACATGCCCAAAGACCCAGCTCTGCATGTGGCCAATGTGCAGTCCAGTCTGGGTAAGGATGATAGCCTATACCCAGGACAGCAGTGTATATGCCCTTTCTGCTCTTATGACCTGGTGAGATTTTGTGAATTAATTAGTAAAATAGACTTGTGTGCAGTTTCTTATTATTACTTCACCCTGGGTTGGCAGTAATGGAATTCATACCCAATTGGTGCCTGCCACTTTGATTTCACAGTTGGTAGCATCCTGTTTCTTGGTGTCAAAGTGAAGACAGTGGTCGTATTTCCTTGTAACTTTGGTGGCAGTGGTCCCATTCTCTCCATCACATAATTGGTTAGTGGTAAGGATATTGGAATTGAAGTTATACAACCAAAACAGCTTTGTTACCAAAGGTGAGTGCATAACCCCCCTTCTGTATTGGAGTAACTATATTTTTTTAATCAGCTGAGTATAGTAATTAGCAGAAAATTAGTACTTCTGACAACTATGCTAAAATGTCAGTGGCACAGCTAACAAAGGGAAAAAAAGTTACGTACTCACCATAACATTCCATCTGTGTTGTCCATTTTCATTCTTCCTCAACTGATGGGTTCAGATCTGACTCAGCCACTTCTACCAGATCACTATATCCTAGAATTCTCAAGTTCCTCCTTTTACCCATAATGCCCCGCCACCCTAACATACCTCAGATCAAGTTTGCAGCCTCTAGATATAAAAGGACAACCTATTACATAAATGTCAGAGGCAGAAAAAAGGATACTGGAGCTCAAACAAAGAACAGAGGTTCCTGTACAACTCTCAGATCTCGCCAGAAGCAAATGGAGAGGGTGGATTGGTGGGAAGTTGAGGAAAAATGAAAATGGACAACACAGATGGAACATTATGGTGAGTACATAACTTTTTAATCTGATGATGCCCTTTTCATTCATTCCCCAATTGATGGGACAGAGTACTCAGCTACTATAAACTTGGGAGGCCCTTATGGAAGGATATTCCAGAGTATTGCTGAGCTAAAGGCTGCTCCAGTCCTGGAAATTAAATCCAACTTCTAATGAGCAATGAAAGTGTAGAGACTAGACCAAGTTGCATCTGCACAAATATCATCTAAGAGGCTCTGGAGCAAAAAGCTGAAGACATTACCATAGACCTTGTGGAATGGGCTCTAGGAGGTTTTGTTAAAAATAATCCTAATTTACATTAGACAAAGGTTGCACAATCAGTCCTCCACTTGGCCAATTTAACTTTAGATACTGGTTTGCTTAACCTGGTAGGAGAAAAGCAAACAAATAACTGAATCACAAAATGAACAATGTATAAGAAAAAACAACAAGTCACGAAGGTGAGCACCACCAGTTTAATCCATCCTGGTATCTCAGCTTATTACCTTCAAGGGATGTTCAATGTAAAATGTTTTATACATTAAATAGACCAAACAATTACTCAATAAATCAATTCAATGCATTTCATATTCTATACTTAAACAGATCAGTGCTCCATTTTTACAAACATTCATCCCTATCCATTACAAAATCTTATATAAATGATAAAATACATGGATCTTAATTAACAACGCTTCATTTTAAATAAACTGTATATGAGTAAAATATTTTTTATGCTCTAATAGTTCAAAATGACTTCTTGATTTAAACCTTTGGAATAAGTGTGCTATAACTGAAAATAAGTGTAGTTTCCAATAAATTCAATTTACTGGCAAAATTCATACCAGCACCAATATCAGCAACAGGTTAGGCCAACCATCACTTTAAATATGGGATTTGAAATGCACTGAATTGATTTATTGAATAATTGTTTGGTCTATTTAATGTGTAAAACTTTTTACATTGAACATCCCTTGAAGGCGATAAGCTGAGGTACCAGGATGGATTAAACTGGTGGCACTCACCTTTGTGACTGTTTGTTGTTTTTTCAAACAAATAACTGGTCAGATATCCTAAAATCATCAGTTCTATGAAGGTAAAAATGAAGTTCCCCATGTACATTCAAAAGGTGTAACATATACTCCCCTTTGTTTGAAACGTTGTGAAAGAAAATTGGGAGATTAATGGCCTAGTTTATATTTGACTCAGAAGCTACCTTAGGCAAAAAAAGGATGGATGATGGGTTTGTTCACAATGATACCGTGTCTTTGTAGAAAATCAGGTATGGAGGCTTTGAGGATAGAGCCTGGAGTTCAGATACTTTTCTAACTGATGTAATAGCCACTAGAAAAATGTTTTTCCATGATAAAAATGTATGGTCTGCTTTGGCTGAAGGTTCAAAGGGATATTGACTTAAGGCCTGAAGCATTATATTTAAATCCCAAGGAGGAGGAGGATCTTTTAATGGAGGTATAAGGAAAACAGGCTCCCTTGAGAAAGGCCTTACATAGTTTAGAAGAAGCTAAAGAAGAGTTATTTTCCTCCAGGTGGAAATTGGAAATGGCATCCAACTGAACTCTAGTAGTTGAAAAACCAGGTCGTTCATTGAAGGCTGAAATTAAAAACTTAAGGATCACTGGTACAGGTTCTGAAAAAGGGCCCAGATCTTTGCTAAGGACCCAGAAGACAAATCTCTTCTAGTTACTGTTGTAAGTCTTTCTAGTGCAAGCCTTATGGGAAGACAACAAAATGTGACGGACCAGGGAGGATAGCCGTGGCTGTCTAGCAATCAGTGGAACTGGAGAAACTATGCAATCAACTTGAGGCCTGTAATACCCAGATGAGTCATACCTGTTGGGTGAGACAGCAGGTGTGGAGTTGTTTCCAGACTCCAGGGTGGATGTAGAAGATAAGACCAGATGAATGGAAACCAAATGTGATGAAGCCAAAAAGATGCAATGAGGATAACTGTGCTCTTCAACCAAACTGCTTTCTGTAGAAACTTTGAAATTAGAGGCAAGGGGGAAATGCATAAAGGAGACCAGAGGGTCAGTCATGAACTAAGGCATCTTTCTGTGACTCCCTTGATGGAGGGATCAGAGCCAAGAACCTGCTGTACTTGTTGCAGAGGAAACAGGCAAATAGATTGCAGCATGTCTGACACCATTGATGGAAAATTCTCTCCACCACACTGATGTTGAGAGACCACTCATGAGGCATCAGAATGGACCTGCGTAGTTTGTCTGCTATCACATTAGTTTTTCCTGAAATGTGCAATGCTATTAGGAAGTGATTGGAAGAGATCACACATTGCCATACTCTCATAGTTTCTCAACAAAGAGGGTAAGATTTGGTTCCCCCTTGTTTGTTGATGTACCATACTACCGACATATTGTCTATCTGTATTGCAATTGTCCCAGATAGGATAATGTCTTGAAAGGCCTGCAAAGCTAGGAATACAGCTCACATCTCCAGGACATTGATATGCATCTTGGCCTCTTTGGGGGACCATGTACCTTGAACTGTCCTTCCCAATAAATGGCTTCCACCTGAGCTGGAAGTCATCTATTGTCATGGTGGCCTTGGATAGGGGAAGAACAAAGGGACAGCCTTTGCAGAGCTGGTTTGAATGAATCCACCACAGACGATATCTTTTGCATGCTTGATTAATCCTGACTAGCGTGGATAATGGCTGTTGGAGAACGGAGCAGACAGAGTCCATTGAAAGATTTTTGTATGGAACCTGGCTAATGTTACAAGGGTGATAGCAGCTGCCATGGAACCCAAAGCCTGCAGTATCAGTCTGGCTGGAAGTAATTAATTCTAAATCACTTTCTTGACTTGGGACTACAGTGTGTTTATTTGAGTGGAGGGAAGAGAGACTGTCTGATTGATTGTGTCCAAACGAGTACCTATGAATTTCAGACTCTGTGTTAGGGTGAGTTTAGACTTGCTGCAAATGACTTTTGATTTTTAAACTTTAAACAGCCTTCCTACCTCGTTATTCAGTTTTACTCAGATGAATTCCAATGTCTCAGTTAAGTAAGGGATGAAAGCAGTTAGTAATAAAATGGATTGTCTGACAGTTTGTTTCCGCCTGTTTTTTTGCTGCCAGCCCCAGTTCTTTGTCCTAACAAAGCCTAGTCTAGACCTAGAGAAAGAATCATATTTGTAATACCTTGTAAATGTACATAATGAGGAACAAGTTACTGCTTCCAGAATATATCTAGAATCCAACTCTTTCCAAAATGATGACGACAAGCCCTGGTAGAGTGGGCCTTGATCCTGCCTGGAATCATTTTGTTATGATGAGTATAATAAAAGGCAATAGCTTTATATAACAATTTGGAAATAGTCTGTTTTGACACAGGTTGTCCCTTCTTACCTTCACAAGAAAAAAGAAGTTATGTACTTACCATAACGTTCCATGTGAGTTGTTCATCTTGCCTTTATTCTCACTGATGGGTTCGGAGCAAATCCTCGGCTCCGAGTCGGCCAACTACAAAAGCTCGAGGTCTAAAGCCAGCTCGAGGTCAGATCCCTATCCCATGATGCACTACGAACCTCCTTCAGATCTTGTTTGCTGCTAGCTAAAGGCTAAAGCCATCATTATACCACTCAATCAGAAAAAAGGTTCCATTTCAAACTTCTCAGACCCCTAGTAAACTGGAAGGGGGTTGGTGGGTGGGATGCAAGAATAAAGGCGAGATGAACAACTCACATGGAACATTATGGTAAGTACATAACTTCTTTATGTGAAGTTGTACTATCTCGCCATTTATTCTTACTGATGGGTAGCATCCCAAGCACCATCTTTCTCGGGTGGCTCAAGGGAGGATGTTCCTCAGAACCACAGAACCAAAGGAGGTCCTGTCCCTGGAGGCCTTATCCACTTTATAATGGTTGATGAAGGTATGAGGTCTAGACCATGTGGCAGCCGCACACATAGAGTCTAAAACCTTTATCCTTTGTGGTAAAGAATTATTCGTAAAAGTATACGGGAAAGCAATACAGTCTGATAACCATCTGGGCAATGTGACTTTAGACACTGGATCACCTTTTTTTGCTCCTGAGAAGGAAACAAACAACTGTTCATTTTTCCTGAATTGCTTGGCTCTGTCCAAATAAAATCGTAGATGTCTATGCACATCAAGTTTGTGAAGCATGCATTCCAATTTGTTTGTATGATTGGGGAAAAAAAAACGGGTAATTCAATAGCTTGATTGAGATTAGCTTCTGAGCAAACTTTGGGTAAAAAGGAGGGATTTGTACTCAAAGAAACTCTGTCATTCTGAAAAATTAGATAGAGGGGTTTGATTGTCAAGGCTTGTAACTCGGAAATCCCCCAAGCAGAGATTATTGCCACTAGAAATAAGGTTTTCCAAGAAAGGTGTTTAAGGTCACAAGATGAAGCTGGTTCAAAAGGGGATAAAATAATGCGGGAAAGAACAAGGTTTACATTCCAAGGCATGGAGGGCATTTTCACAGGTGGTCTGAGATGGAAAGTGCCTTTTAAAAAGGCTTTGAATACTCGATAAGACATAATATTTGAAGAGTCTAAACCCAAATGAAAATTGGAAATAGCTGCCAAATGTACCTTAACTGTAGCTGCAGCAGCACCTTCCTTAAAAAGTTTAGTAAGGAAATTTAGGATGGCAGAAGCAGGAGCCAAATAAGGATGTATTTCATTTTGAGATGCCCAAATAGCGAATTTCCTCCACTTGCTACAGTACATTTTTTTGTGTGGACAGCTTCTGAGAGGCTGTCAAAACATGTTTAACTTCTGTTGAAAGATTGGGAAACCTGTCTATGTTTGGAATTGGAGCAGCCAAGCTGTCAGTCTGAGGAACTGTAGAGAGAGGTGAAGAGTTCCTGAGGCATGGGTCAGGAGATCTGGCACTGGGTCCAGGATCCAAGGCTCTTCCAGTAGATGAGGCTGGAGGATAGGGAACCAAATCTGCTGAGGCCAGAATGGGGCTATTAAGATCAAAGTTCTGCTCAGAGACTTTGCTTTCTGTAACACTTTGGGTATCAGGGGTACTGGTGGAAAGGCATAGAGAAAGCCCAGAGGCCAATCGTGCACAAGTGCATCCCTTGGGGTTTCCCATAGTGGGGGAATTAGGGCAAAGTAGTTGCTGCATTTGGTGCTGGCTGGAGTTGCAAAGAGATCGCAGCAAGGCTGGCCTCATCTGCGGAAGATCCTTTCAGCCACTTGATGCTTCAGAGACCACTCATGCGGCAAGAGTATTGCTCTACTCAATCTGTCTGCTATCATGTTCGACTTCCCTGGGATATGCATTGCTATCAGAAAGCGCTGGGTAGAAGTTGCCCATTTCCAAACTCTTAGGGCCTCTCTGCAAAGGGGATAAGACTTGGTCCCCCCTGTTTGTTTATGTACCAGACTGCCGACATATTGTCCGATTGTACAGCAATTGTTCCTAGGGGAAGAGAGTCTTGGAAGAACTGCAATGCTAGGAAAACTGCTCTCATCTCCAGAACATTGATATGCAGGCGAGCCTCATGTTGATTCCACGTACCTTGGGCTGCTCTTCCCTGGTAATGCCCCCCCCACCCTATCAGGGAAGCATCCGTGGTCACTGTGGCTACAGGAGGGGGGTAATACAAATGGTCCACCTAAAGTCACATGGTGTGAAGTTATCCACCACCGAAGATCCTTCTTGCAAGAGTCCGTTATTAATATCTGATGAGTCATTGGTAGTTCTTGATAAGACCACTGGGTGAACAGAAGCCACTGAAGTATTCGCATGTGCATCCTACCCAGAGGAACAGCGATTATGGCTGAAGCCATGGTGCCTAGCAATTTGAGGATCTTTGACACTGGAACTCTCATGATCGGAAGAATGTCCAATATCTGATTTTTTTAGATTCTGAATTCTTTCTGGAGGTAAGGATAATGTTACAGTGACCGTGTTTACTTCTGCTCCTATAAAAGCGATCTGTTGCAATGGCAATAAGGCAGATTTTCCTGAGTTTATCGTAATCCCCAATTGCTGGCAAAGGTTTATTGTCCTGTTTCTCGCCTGAATAAGTTGATGGCTGGTGGTGGCAGTGAGAAGCCAGTCGTCTAAATATGGAAACACCTGGAATCCGGATCGTCTCAGGTGAGCCGTTACTACTGCCATGCACTTGGTGAACACTCTGGAGGCTGTTATGAGACCAAAGGGCAGAGCTCGAAATTGGAAATGACTGGCTCCCAGCTGGAAGCGTAGGTGATCTCTGGATGGCCTGTCCACTTTGATATGGTAGTACACATCCTGGAGAACTATCGTGCACATCCAATTGTCTTTCCCAGAAAGGGGAGAATTGACTGAAGCGTGACCATCTGAAACTTCGTCTTTTTTAAAGATTTGTTTAATCTGCTGAGGTCTAGAATGGACCTCCAGTCCCCTGTTTTCTTTGATACTAAAAAGAACTTTGAGTAAGTACCAGATCCTCTTTGGTCTGCTGGGACTGGCTGGATGACTCTTTTTTGAAGCAACATTTGAATCTCTAGGGTTGCTTGTTCCCTGTGACTGGGTGGAACATCCGGGATTTTTTTTGACTAGTGGGGGGATGTGGCAAAGGGAACTGAATATCCCCTGGAAATAATGCTTCGTACGCAGGTATCTTTTGTGATTTTTAGCCAGGCGTCTGGGTACAAGGACAGGTGTCCCCCGACTGCCTCCAGAGGTGGACAGTCGGGCCTCTTCTCAGGAGCGCTGATAGGGTTTCCCAAGGAATTGATCCATATCTCCCTGATTTTGCGGACCCCCTCTGCCACGAGGTTGGCATCTTCCGTTGCCCCCCCCCACCTCTGGAGGGGGCTTCACCACGAGTGTCTTGGTAATATCCCTGGGATTTACGGAACCGCATCTTACCACCACCTCTCCCTTTGGGGTAGGGGTGGAAAAATGGACTCCAACGGCAGACAGAGTCATACCATCCTGGTCACTCCTGGTAAGAGTCTCCTTAACCTTAGGTCCAAAAAGGGTTGAACCGTCAAATGGGGTGTTAATAAAGGAAGACTTAAAGGGTTCCACAAAGGAACACAATCGCATCCAGGAATGACGCCTGAGGGGAATTCCTGTACCTGCAGCTCTGCTCGTTCCATCAGTCACATAGGAGACTAGGCACATGGACGAGTTCGCAATAGACGTTAAGGTAGAGAGCTGGGCAGTAACCTGTTCTGAAACTCCCGCCGCTACTGAACCTTGTAAGGTATCTCCTAGTTCTTTCAGGAGATCCCTTTGCAGTCTAGTAAAATGGGTAAGATAGTTCAACGAATGAAGAACAAAGGCCGATGAACTGAACATACGCTTCCCATACCTGTTCATGACCCTAGAATCTCTGTTAGGAGGATGGACATTAGTGGAAATCTCCGAAAATGTCTTCTTTGTGGCTGCTGCCACCATCATGGCATCATCAGGCATGCCTTTGGATAAGAACTACTTGTCTAGAGGGCAAGTAATAAACTTATTTGGCCACCGAGGGACAGGTTCCATTGTGTCTGCAGCCTCCCAAGCCCTGCGAATGAGCAATTCAACTAGCTCATCAAGGGGCGGAGACACCCAAGAGATGGAGGGCTGAGATCCGAAAGCCTTCAGAAGTACAGACTCATCCTCAGAAGGGTTAAGGGACTTCCAGCCACCCCTCTGTTTTAGGATCTCCAGGATATCTGCAAAGGAGATATCCTCAGAGGGGGGCCGTGGGGACCCTTCTGACTCATCTAAGTCCATATCAGAAGTGAGTGACTCTTGGGGAGAGTCAAGATGCTTACTCTTGCAAGTCCGCTTTCTGGGTACTTCTTCAGTGGGAGCTTCTGGAGAGGTTTCAGAACAGCAGGGTTCACCCAATGGGGTGTCCTGAGGCTTAGGATCTCTACGCTTAAGTGGAGAGTGTGTAGAAGAGGCAGAGACTGGTACTTTAGGAGGAGGAGCTGCTGGAACTGATGATGTGGTTGTCGGCACCGACACCTTACTCATGACGTCTAAGGCTCCCTGGTCCTGACCCAAGGCAATCCCCGGTTCTGAAGACACCATGGACCCCCTCAGTGCCAGAGCCAGAAGCTCTGAGCCCGAGGTCGGAACCGAGCTCACCCGAGCCGATGCCCCAAGAGGTAAAGTCGGAACTGACAAGTCGGTCCAACTATCCTCCCCGGACTCGACCAGAGAGCATTAGCTTTGAGAACCAGTCAGAAACTGAAAGTAACAAGGCAGTGGGAGTCAACGATCCTGCAGCAGGTGTCGGTCCCATAGGCTCCACAACCATTGCCTCCAAGCACTCCAGCTCCAAAACCTCGAGGGGAATCGGAGGAGGAATCATAGAAGGTGGAAGGGGTTGCACTGGCTCCGAAGCACCAGGTGTCTGAGCCGATAAAATTTTAGCAAAGGCAGGTACCTGAAGAAGCCTCTTCATGATGCGATCCACGTCCAAATCAGAAAGCCTACTAGAGGCCTGAGAAGAGTGAGTCAAGAAAGGCACCGACTGAAGGCTTGGCAATTTCAAAGTAGGAGATACCGACTCCAATACAGGGGACCGGCTCCTACTCGAAGTGGCCATTGGTTCTGAGGACCTTGGAACTGAGGCTGTCGACTTGCTAGGTTTCGACTTAGGTGTCAGTGAACTTCCTTTGGAATTTAGAGGCTTTGAATGTTTCTCCAAGTCCTCTTGAAAAGAGGATTTAAGTAATCCTCTATCTAGCAGTTTTCTTTTTCTCTCCATCAGTACCCTGGAACTTAATGAGTGGCAAATGGCACAATTCTCTTGAAGATAGACTTCGCCTAAGCAATAAACGCAGTCTGTGTGCCCATCTGTAATTGACATTTTCTGCCCGCATCTCGGGCATTTTTTAAACCCAGATTTTGCCTTTTCTTTCTCTGGAACTGACATACTTAGATATTTTACGGTTATTTGAGCTATTATTAACAACAGAGCAAAATGTTAGATTAACTACACACACACACATACACACACACACACACACACACACACACACACACACACACACACACACACACACACACACACACACTAAATGATTAAAGATGGTCTTATAACAATGGTAGACTGTAAACTATTATTCAGTTTTTTTTAACAACCTACGGGATAGGAAAACCTCAAAGGAAAATAGGCTACAAGGCTCAAGAGCAGCTCGCTCTATATTACAAAATAAAATTTAAGCCTACCAGCTGACTAAATGCAACTCTGAGAATTATTCAAATTTTCTAACTTAACCTATGGGATAGGAAAAACTCAAAGGAAAATAGGCTACCAGGCCCAAGAGCAACTTGTTCTATATTACAAAATAAAATTTAAGTCTACCGGCTGATGAGAAATTTCAGTAACTAAAGAAAATATAAATGACAAAGGATATATTAACAGGTTAATATATTTTGCTCTAAAAAAAGCAAGAAAAAAAACAATTATACTGGCCCGAGCGAAGATGAAGCCTCCGATCAGTTGCAGCGGCAAACTAGATCTGAGGGAGGTTCATAGTGCATCATGGGATCAGGATCTGCCTCAAGCTGGCTTTAGACCTCGAGCTTTTGTAGTTGGCCGATTCTGCGCTGTGGATCGGCCACGTACCCATCAGTAAGAATAAACGGCGAGATAGAACAACTTCACATTTAACAACTGAACTAAAGATCTGAAAGACTGAGTTCTGTCAAAACAGTACTTGAGTTCTCAATAGATATCCAAGGTATTGAGTATCCTTTCCTCCTCGAGTTCAGAAAAGAAAATGGGGAAACAGAAATATCTCTGGAACTGATGCAGTTGGCGCAGGGCGGCTCGGAGCTGAGAACTGTAATGCTTCAGAAGAAGTCAGAGGAGGAAAAAACAAAGGGGTAATGGAAGGTTAGGCTCCCATATCCAAGCAGGCTGGAGCTGTACAGGTATCTGACAATCCTCTCTCCCAGAGTATTTTATTCACCAACCTCTCCATATCATTCTCAGTTAAGCCCTTGGTGAAATGGATAGAAAGGGTGGAGGACAATTTTGGCCTTTCCAGAAAAGACAAAGGCAGCCTTCCTGCAAAAGGGTCAATAACGGGTGAATATGAGGTTCTCAGAAGATCCATAATGGATGGCTCCTCAAATTGCTTACTTGGTTATGAAGTAGTCAGCAACAAAGGAGATATCTGCGCTGATAGTTTTGGTGTCGAATATTCCAAATGCTCCTGCACCAAAAAGCTAGGTGTCGAAGACTTTGCTTTGATAAACTCGGTTCCATAGGTCCCTTAGGGACTACAGCTTTAGTAGTGGAGTCAGTTGCTTCCAAGGGTGCCAAAGGAACTGAAGACTTAGCTCTTTTTGAAGACTGTGCAGACAAGAGTAGAAGGCACCAGTAGGCTTTTCTTTTTTGGTTTCTCCAAAGCTTTGGATGAAGAATATGTGGAAGAAGGGGTAGACACATTGGTCTTACTTTTGGCTTTCTCATCACCAGATATGGCCTCACTGAAGGCTGATGGAAGCATACTCTTCAAAATTAGCTTGTTACGTCTTTCCACTAGCACCCTGTGACTGAAACTATGACATACTGAGCAGACTTCTTGAAGGTAATCAGGGCCCAGGCAACAAACACACAGCAAATGAGCATCTGATATCAGAATTTTGTGCCTGAATTTCTGGCATCTTTTCAATCTAGAGACTTTTGGTTTATCAGCCATACTGAAGAGATTTCAAAGTTTTTAACAATGGCATCAACAGGCCAGCTATACAAGCCACATACACACATGTACACAGGTAAAAAGGCCTCGCAAACAGGAAAACTCACTATAAAAATAAATGGATTTTTTTAACAGAAGGAGAAAGCAGCAGAAAACTATACACAGTGATAGATCAGAATACACCAGATGTATAGACGAAAGAAAAAAACATCAACAATGAAAGTTCAGAATAAACTTACGTGTACAAAAAGAGAATGAGAGGACAATTTTAAAAGGGTTAGAAAGTAGTGGGTAGGTTAACAACTAATAAGCAATAAAGAAGTAGAAAACTCTTTCAAAAGTTGTAAAAATATCAATAAAGCAACACTTAGCTCGAGAGCAATAGTGAATGAGTGTCATAATGAGAGGCAAACGAGATCTGAGATAACTAAGGGAGAAGCATTGTGGGTAAGGGTTAAGCTTGAGAGTTTTTGGCTTTTGTGAGCTGTGGTAATTGCTGAATCAGTTCCATATCTTAGAACTGAACCCGTATGTCAAAGATAAAATGAAAATTGACAACATCAGATCTAACTCTCTATCCAAATAAGAACTCAGTATCTCATTTTTAACATCAACTGGGTGGATCTGAGAATGCAGACATGCAAACTTACTCAAAACAGTACCAGTGGCCAAAGCCATTGAAGGGGTATCAACAGGGTCATAAACACACTGTATATAATGAGTAGTGACTTGAACAAGAGAAGAATTTAAATTCTTTAAAGCATTTTTTTTTTCATCACAAGAAAAAACTGCAGACAAAATATTTATTTTCATTTTATTTATTTATTTTACATTTGTTTACCAGGAGAGTCCGACTAGGCATAAAACCCTTTTTCAGCAGAGGCCCGGGGAGAAAAGCTCCATTGTTAGTAGACTATTATGTTAGTAGAAAGAAAATCATATAATACAATAAAGAAAAAAATAGTAACAGACATTCATAACGGTAAAAAGACTAAAACAGAATAAATAGGTCAACTGGGAGACAAGACCAATAATCTTATATAATTATCAATTCTTCTAGAAGATAGTTCTTACAATAGTAGCAGGTAGTGACACTGTACACAATGAGAGTGCAATTACGATACTTAGTCTTGTATACAGGTAGCATAGCAAACTGAAGACTTACAATCTGATAGATATTAACAGTGAGAAAGAACAAAACAACATAAGGTAGTCATATGACTTAAATTCAATGCTCATTACATATGCAATTAAAATTTTAAAATCAGCTAGTTCCATAATTTGGGCTACCCATTCCCAGTACATGTACAAGTCCAGGAATTGGTGAGGTGGGCTTTAATGTGATGCTTGAAGTTTTTTAATCTAGTTATAGTTCTAATTTCAAGTGGTAAGGCATTCCACTGTTTAGCAATGTAGTAGGAGTAGAGAATCACCTGAGCTATTTTTACTCCTGGTTACTTCAATTAGAGCTTTATTAATGGATCTTAGTGGACAGGTACTTATATGGGAATTAAGGAGGCCTTGTAGAGCTGGTGATTTATCGGGTTTATAGTATATCTGGTGGCCGGTGGAGAGTTGTGTGAGGATGAGTTGGTGGGGTAGTTCTAATCAAGATAGTTGTCTTAGGGCCTTACAATGATGGGTTCTAGGAGGACAACTAGTGACAAATTTAGCTATGTTATTATAGCAGATATCTAGCTTGCTTAGGTCTGATTTGGAGAGGTTGGTAAAGATGGATGAGGCATATAGTAATGTTGACAGAAGAAATCTGGCTGTGGTTATTCTGCAGTTTGTGGTTAGGTAGTTTTTGCATCTGTATCAGGTACTTATCTTCTTGTGTACCTTTTTTACATTCTGGAAAATGTGTAAGTCGAACTTCAGATTTTGATCAATAACAACACTGAAAAGTTGGGTGGATGGTACTGGTTCAATCAAAGTCTTATTATTGGACATGATGTTGAAATAAGTGGATTGGGTTTTGAATTTAATGGAGTGGAAGAGCATAAGTTTAGTTTTATTTGGGTTCAAGATTAATTGGGCATCTGCCAACCATGATTCGGTAAAATTGAAGGATGTTTGGGTTAAGTTATATAGTTCAGGTAGAGTTGTGGCAGAACATATGAGTGGAATCGTCTGCATAATGTATAATGGAGGCTAGAGTTGTAGCATTATGGAGTTTAATTGTACACTGGTTAAAAAGGAGGGGGCCAAGAATAGACCCTTGATGCATTCCATAGTCACTGGCAGTAAGGGAGAAAGAGCTTTGTTCCACCGTACCGCTTGTTTCCAATCTATGTGTAGTTCTGACATCAGGCTAGATTGGAATAGCTTAGGTTCAGTTTGGACAAGGCAGTCAGCAGTTTGTTATGTGACACTGTATTGAACGCTTTCGATAAGTCTAAAAAGATCACTGATACTAGCTCACCTTTATTTCTAAGTTGACTGATGGTGTTACTGAAGCTAATAAGGGCTATGTTAGTACTATGGCAGAGGACAAAGCCGTACTGAGTATTTGTAAGTAATTTATCGTCTAGGAGATGGTTAAGTATTTGGGTGTGAACACACCTTTCAAGGATTTTTGATAAAGGGGATAGGATTGCTATGGGCCGATAGTTAGAGAATTCGGTGGAGGGACCTCCTTTGTGTAGGGGTATGATGTGAGCAATTTTCCAGAGAGTCGGGATGCGTTGCTCGGATATGGAATGGTTAATTAGTAGGGAAAACTGGATAGGAGATGGCTTCAGGTGCTATTTTTAAGTATGTTCTGGGTAGATTGTCAGCTGCCAGGGTTGTGGGTTTTAACCTGAGTAAGTATTTGTGTATGTTGTGGGTTGGGACTGGTTTAAAGAGAATGTGTTGTCATTATATAGTAGAGAGGTTAGGTTGATGGGCAGTGATGGGGAGTTTTGGCTAGTAAGGATTTTGAAGGCGTCAATGAAGTATTTATTAAACCAGGTAGCAATACATTCTAGGGGATTACTTGCTGTTGGTTGAGGGGCCTTACTTTGACCTGGTCGTAGTATTTTATTTAAAGTGGTCCAGAAATTTTGAGGATTATTTTGGTATTTAGCTTGTAAGCTAGTATAGTAATTCTTCTTATCAAGTCTTATTTGGGTTGTGGCTTTGTTTCTTAGCTGGAGATACTTCTGGTGAGTAACTATTGATTTTTTGTGGGTCCATTCGTGCCATGCTTTATCTCTTTCTTTTAGGAGTGATTTTGTCTGTTTAATGAGCCAAGGAGAGTAATTAGACTTTACTCGTATTGTCCTGACAGGGGCCATGTTATTTAAGATATTTAAAAATGTGGTGTTTACTAGTCGACTGCACTGTCCAGGGACACAGCTTAAGGGATGTTATGACATCTTCCTCATACTTTCACAATTAGTCAGGACAAACCTTATGTGACAAAAGGAGGTACTGCCAGAACAGCTAACTGGAATTTTGTAAATAATTATGTCATTTGTGAATAACAAACTAATTCATACAAAATGTTTGTGTTACAAATGTATTAGAACTGTATGTCGTGTATATCAAACTGTTCTGTACAAATGTTTGTGTTGAAAAGGTATTTGTAAAGTGCAATGTTTAAAATACATCCACAGTGTGGCCTACTGTAAGAGAACAGAAATGTACATGCACTATTGTAACTCTTTACATGTATATATTTTAACAGTGGAAACTGGAATACAGCAGGTTATCCCCAGTCCAGCAAACTTTAGAAAAATATCTGAAAATAAATGACTTTATAGACTATGCCATAAAGATGTTCGAATGCAGCTAGAGACAGAAAGTCTGTACCAGGAAGCTTTCTGTATTGTCTTTAGGGTGAACTAATTGCTACTTTGGAAGCATCCAAAATAACAGCAAATGGAACCTTCACACCAAAGGTTCAGAAATCAAACTACAAATGTGCAAAGAAGAAATATCTGAACCACCAAGCTGTAAAACATGTAATTTAATAAAACAGAGTAAGCGTTTTCATGTTACAAACCCTTCTTCAGACAACTTACATCACAGTAAAACATCACATTTAAAATATCAAAATAACCAATAAAATTCAATAGCAAGTCCTCCTCATCTTTAAGGTGGGTTTTATATGGATTACACCATTCATGCCTGGGGGATCTATGTGCTGCCAGTTCAAATATCCATTTTGTCTCATGATACTCAGTTAAATTACACGTCTCCCCCTCTTTTAGAGACATCCACTACCTGAAGTACCATAAAATCAAACGTATGTGTACTGTTTCTACTAACATGTTGGGACAAAGCATTATGTTCATTGCCTAAACGTATGGTTGACATATGTTGTAAAATCCTGTTCTTTAATTTACAATTAGTCATGCCTACATAAAATGAGTGGCAATCTTTGCATTAGGCCAAATATATAACATCTGTTGTACGGAATCTGCATAATGTGCCAAAAAGTACTCCTTCTTGGTCATAGGATGAACAAACAAGTTATCTTGTCTAATATACTGGCAAGCCTTGCAGTGCCTACATGGAAAAGTGCCCTGACGTGTAGTCTTGATACTTTTGATCTGATATCTATCTTTATACAACTCTTTCAAATTATTCCACCTTTTGAAACAAAACAATGATTGGTCAGTTACAATGTTTTTAATTTTATCATCAGTTAACAAGATGCTCCAGTTTTGTCTAATGATGTTACATATACCTCCAATGTTGTTGCTGTACTTTATGCTAACCCATAATGGTTGTTGACCTAATGTCCTGGAGTGCTGCATTTCATTATTACTCTTAGAAAATCAGGGTTTTGCCCTGCTGGCCCTCTCATTCTGACACTGATCAAATGGTCGCTGTATTACATCACCTTTACAGCCTCTTTGACTGAGATCATGAACCAGCTCAGATGATCTCTGTTTGAAATTTTCATCATTTGTACACAGTCTTGACAGCCTATAGACTTGCCCCTTAGGTATGTTACCAAACAAATGCATCATGGACCAAAAGTTTGTTCTTCGAACACTCGTTCCTATACAAAGTGGTCCTTATTTCAACATTACTACTTTTAAATATGTGTACGTCCAAAAAATCTATGGAGGTGTCAGAACTTACAGCACATAATCTTAAAAAAATCAGTGGTGGTTTCCAAATAGGCAATGAACTCAATCAGCTCTTCTCGGGTACCCCCCACAACTGAAACACATCATCTACAAAACGGATATAATATTTCAAGTGCGTTTGCCATTCAAAAGATGTATTAAACACAACCTGGTCCTCCCAAAATGCTAATACGAGATTAGCATAAGAGTTTCCACAGGGTATACCCATAGCTACATCAGTATTCTGGTGATAGAAATTATTGCCAAACATAAAGATATCGTTGCTTAGAACATATTCCAAAAGCAAGCAAACCCTATTCACTTCCATGGGTGTCAATGACTGAACCTGGTTCAAAAACCTTTCAACAGCTGTCAGACCATATTCCTTTGGAATAACAGTAAATAGACTGTTAATATCCATGGTCACAAATACACAATTGGTACAATCAGGATTAGTATCCAAGTGTTCGTATAGAGATTGTAAAAAATGTGCTATATTTTTTAATACCCTGGGTACATTATTTAAATATGGCCTCAACCTCGACTCTACCCATATCGAAATATTTTCAGTAACCCATCCCCTACCGGACACAAGCGGGTGGAGGGGTGGGTTTACAGGGTCTTTATGTATCTTTAGGAGGGCTTTGAACACAGGAACAACGGGGTGTTCAACACATACAAATTTAAAAATTTCATCTGTAATACAATTACACTTATTGAGGTTCAGTAAATCACACTTTACCTTATTCTCTACCATTCTTACCTCAATGGGAGACATCCGTTGATACGTATCCCTATCGTTCAACGTACTGTGTACCTTATCATCGTAATAGCTGGCATTCATCACTACAACCACTCCTTCCTTGTCAGCTGGTTTTATGACAATATTTTCATTACCCATCAAAGAACTTAATGCCTGTCAATGACTTACTGTTAAATTATGAAAGACATTCTGCTTATGTTGACTCAAATATTTTATGTCATTTTCACATGCCTTGAGAATAATCTCTGTTGCTGAACTGAGGAAGCATGAAGGAATGTAATTGTTTTATGACTTCCAGCATCTGCCAAAAATCTGAGCAAAAGCCCTTGTATGAGTATTTTTACAGGCAGATGCTAAATACTACCACCAGCCAGCAATGGGGTTTTGGCCTGGGAACTAAAAGTCGGATGACCAGAAATGATGTCATTCTGCAAGCTATCACAGCAGTAATATTCTGGATATTATTTTGAGGAGTCTCTTAGTGAGACAGAGCATTCTGCATTGTGCCTTGGACCTGACAACAACAAGAGTCATTCACCACATCATCTGCCTGGCTCTAATTGTAAGTTACTAGGGAACAGTATAATTCTCTTAGATACACTCAGGTTAAAAGCAAACCCCTTCAGGCCTGTACTACCAACTATACTGCTAGAAAATGTAACCTCACTGGATAGCAGGATGGACTACTTGAGACTGGAACTCTCCAACAAGAACAAGGTGAGAAATACTTGTTTATTTTTGATTGCTGAGATGTGGCTGCATGACAAGATAAATGATAGTGCAGTAAACTTAGAGAATTTTAAGCTGTTCATGGAGACAGAAAACATACACTATGTGGAAAGACCAGAGGAGATGGAGTCTGCATCTATGTTAACAAAAGATCGTACAGCAACTGTGAAATCATACTATCATACTGCATACTGTGAAAACTTAAGAATTCTTGTCCATTAAATGTAGACTATTTTACTTGCCTAAGGAGCTGAATGGGGTCGGTGTAACAGTGGTGTACATCCCACCTAATACTAATGCCACCAAGGCTCTAAAACTATGCAATCATATGAAAAAGCTGCACAGCAAATATCCTGACTTTGTACATGTGGCAGCTGGTGACTTTAATAAAGCAGATCTGAAAGAAGTGCTCCCGCACTATCACCAATATGTGGACATTTCTACAAGGGGTGATAATATCCTGGACAAGGTGTGCATAAACTTAAAGAAAGCTAATAAGGCAGTGCAGCTTCCACAAATGGGAAACTCTGACTATTATACCATTTTGCTATTAACAGCTTACAAACCTGCACTGGTTAGAGAGAAACCCACAAAGGAATAGATGAGGGTATGGCCCAAGGGGGCTATGGAGGCCTTCCAAGACTGCTTTGAAAGAACCAACTGGGATATGTTCAAGGAGGCAGCTACAGTGAATCAGCATCTGAACATTGATGAATACACTGAGGTAGTGATGGCATACATTTCAAACTGTGTTGATGTGGTAACAAATACTAAGAGTATCACTATTAGAGCTAACCAGAAGCCATGGCTCACCCCTAAGATATATCAGCTTCTGAAGGACAGAAACGCAGCTTACAGGGCTATGGACAAAGCAGCCCTAAGTGTAGCAAGAGGTAATCTGAGGAGGGGTATAAAGGAGGCTATGGAGTATGGCAGAAAGGTACAGAGCCACTTTGAAGACACAGGAAATCACTGACTACAAAATCAGGTCAGCACAGTGTGAGGACAGCATCAAAATGCTGGACAATTTGAATATCTTCTTTGATAGATTTGCGGAAAGAAACAACAGGTTGGCTCTAAAGCTACCCACTGATGAGAAGGATGCATTTCTCAGCCTCAGCACAGAAGAGGTAAGAAAAGAACTAGGGAGAATGAACCCCAGGAAGGATGCTGGCCCAGACAATATACTGGGCAAAGTGTTAAAAGGCTGTGCTGATCAACTATGCACAGTGCTCAAGAAAATATTTAACACCTCTCTTGCCATGGCAAAAGTATCCTCATGCTTCAAGGAAACTAACATCATCCCACTACCTAAGAAAACCACTCCATTCAGCCCGACTACAGATCAGTTTCTCTGACATCCACTGTTATGAAATGTTTTGAGTGGCTGATCAAAAAGCATCTTTCATCATGCCTACCTCCTGATTTTGAACCTCTGCAGTTTACATACAGAGCTAACCGATCCACAGCTGATGCCATATCAGTAGCACTACATATCTCCCTTGAGCATTTAGAGGACAAAGACAACTATGTGAGGATGCTGTTCATAGACTTCAGCTCTGCATTTAAAAGGTGGTACCAATGCAGCTGATAGAATAAATGGCACATTTAGGAATCAGTAAACATCTCTGTAACTGGAACCTGTACTTCCTGACTGAGAGACCACAGAGGGTGTGTTCAGGTAAGAACACGTCAAAGTGTATCACTATTAGCAAGGGTATCAGAACTCATCAGAGATTTGGAATGCATGGCTCGGCTTAAAAAGGCCCTTGCGGTCGTTAGTCTAGTAAACACCTATGAATCTATGAACATCAGGGTTCCACAGGGATGTGTTCTCAGCCCATTGTTATTCATCATTCTGACCCATGACTGCTATGCTAAGCACAACTCCAATCATCTCATCAAGTTTCTTGATGACACCACAATCAAGGGGCTCATCACAGAGGAGGATGAAAAGTCATACAGAAAGGAGGTTGCAACTCTGATCAGTTGGTGCAAGGGGAACAACCTTGACCTGAATGTAAGCAAGACCAAAGAGATTATCATCAACTTCATGAAAAGGAGACCAAACCACTCAGTGCTCAGGATCAATGGTGAGAGTGTGGAGAGGGATAAGAGTATGAAATTCCTGGGTGTACACATATCCGAGGATCTCTCATGGTTGGGAAACACCAGCCAACTGGTCAAGAAAGCACACCAATGCCTTCACTTTTTCAGAAGGCTGAAAAAAAGCTAAGCTTCCTCCTCATATTCTCTCCACCTTCTACAGAGGTGCAATAGAGAGCATCCTCACATGCAACTTCACAATGTAGTTTGGAAGCTGCGCAGTCACAGAAAGGAAGGCACTACAAAGAGTGGTGAGGGCTGCAGAGAAGGTCTTTCAGTCTGCCATTGATACAATATCTTTATTCTGCAAGAAGCATCCAAAAGGCCACCAAAATAATACAGGACAACACACATCCTGCGCATGGACTGTTTAAGCATCAGGTATCGGGCAGGAGATATTGCAGCATACGCTGCAGACTACAAGGTTCATTAACAGTTTCTACCCTACATTGATTAGACTTCTGAACTCGAACACTAGTCCCAGGGGTTAACCCACATAAGTCGATTTTTATTTATTTGTGCAATATATACTTACATATATTCCAAGTAAGTGCAATATTTATTTATTATATCCATAGTCAGTATTATTTAACTCACTCAAGTGCAATATTAGACAAATAACTTAGCATTTTAATCTGTAGTGTGTTTTGTATTACTTTATATAGGGTAGTTAATTTAACTCAGGGAAGGGTATGCTTTTCGTTTATGAATGTTGGTAAATGTCTACTCTTTCTTGCATGTATTAGGAGTAGTACTGTATTTGTTAATTATGTTTATTCCTCTACTATGTGTTGTTTCACTTTCCTTTGTAATCTCAAGAATTGAGTTGATGCACGAAATTTTGTTTAGGCTACACGTGTGTAGTTCTAAATGACAATAAAGTTTACTTTGACTTTGAATACAGCAAAGTTTAGTTTAGATTTTGTTTTTCTTTATTTGTGTGAGCCTGTACTGCAGTGTTATTTTAAATATTTCCTGTGGTTTTGAACTCTGATGTCACTGTGAATATATATTTAGAATTGTCTTGTTCTTTTATTATTTATTATTAAATGTATTTAAATATTTCATTGTGGCAGATCTGTGTAGAGGTATTTAAGTTTTGAGAGTACTTGCATATTTATTTGGAGACACTGTGTGGGCCACTCCTAATACCCTTGCTCTTGGTTTGTATTAGTATGAATATGACACAGTGCGATAGAACACCCTTTGTTAAGGGCCCTAAGGTAGCTGATAAGGAGTGACTGGTGGCAGTGGTAACTACGTTATAGTCTGGGCAGAAGGGGGCATAGCTAATAAACCTGTCTCAGCCTTTCCCAGGTGTGTGCATGTGTAAATCAAACCTCAAAGAGCGTGTCTGCCAGTTACTTGGGCAGGGAAAAGAAGCACTGGTTGGACAGAGAGGATGCTGCAGGTCTTGGCTTGGTCACTCAGCTGAGATCTCAACTCTATAGCTGTGCCAGTGGGAAGTCTTACTGGGGATCTGGTGGAAGACGGAGAAACCAGACCCAGACAGACTGTGGTCTCTGTGTGCTCTTAAGGGAAATTGAACTTAATGCAGAGAGCTGCATCTAGAAATACTGTCTGTGCACCTGTTATCCTCTCAGTGAACATCACCCACTTTTGCCAGAGATGAGGACTGAGACTCCTTGATTACTGGATGGCAGTGGTGGGTCGTCACACCTTAACACATGAGCCTGACAATTCAACATTCTGAAAATCAAAGTTGCAGAACCATACACAGTTTTCCCATCTTAACAATAATCTTCCCATCCTAATCAGAAATAGTTGGATTGGAGTGTTTAGCAGCAGCAGGATTAAAGTTATAACTTCTGGAACAGGTTTGGGAAGAGTGCATGCAAACTTAAAAGGCTGAGGAACTTTATACACTCTGTCTCCCTTCATAAGCGGCAGCTGTCTGACTGTCAGGAAAACTGCAGGTGGTAACATACAAATTCACCAAAGCTGACAGAACTGGAAGAATAGTTGCAAGTTATGGACATTCCTTCTGTAACTGCTCATAGTATTTTCTTAGGGACTGTGAAACCACTGAAAACACTGGCACATTTTAGAAATCATCTCCAAGAAAAAGAAACCCTCACACGGAGAGTCAACAACTGAGTTCTCCACTGATTCTGAATGAGAAATTTGAGGAGAAAAATCTGCATCTGTCCCTTCATCCTCCTGTCCAGATTCAGAATCCTGAATCGCTTCAGAAAAGGAAGCATCAATTTTTCCTTTACCAGAAACTACTTTACAAGAAGGATCAATAGCATGAATTAAACCCTGTGCCAGACCCAATAAACTACTCTTGTCCAAGGAAATTTGAGAAGGAGTAGATACATGTTTAGTTTTCTATTTATCTTTGACAGGAGAAATGGGACTAACAGTGCTATTTATGGCAGCAGCAGCTTCCCCAGGGAAGGGCACAACATTCTGACAAAACAGGTCCTCTCCAAACACTGAGAAGAGATGAGTGGGTCTCCCTTGCCCACTGAGTGGACCCCAACAGCCACAGAGGACGTGGCTAACCCCCTGTCCATAGTGGCTGTAGGTGCTACACCAGACAGATATGCAGTAAAAGATGAGTGGTCTGAGGCACAGCTAATGGCTACAGCAGAGTCACCCACCTGTGGCTTAGGAAATTGCTAACCTGCTGTGATGGCAAAAGCTGTTTGCTTAACTTTTTGTTTTTGTTGGTGGAAGGAATGACCATGGTACCACATATTGTTTCATGGTTAAGTTGAAAATGGCGCTGCTTTAACAGGAAAATAAGCAGCAAGTGCTGGTAAAAAAACAAAAAGTCTTTAAAAGTCAGTGTTTTCACAGACGAATACAGTAAAAAGCACTTTGCCAACCCCCAAAGTAAAATGAAAACAATTTCTACTCAGAAAAAAAGAAGTTATGTACTTACCATAACGTTCCATGTGAGTTGTCAATCTCACCTTCATTCTTTACTGATGGGTTCAGAGCCGATCCCTCAGCTCCAAGTCGGCACCTACTGCAAAGCTCGAAGATTTCAAGTAGCTTGAGGCCAAGTCCCTATCCCATGATGCACCCTGAGTTACCTCAGATCTTGTTTGCTGTCTAAAATAATAACATATATCATTCTATAATTCCATAAGAGAGAAAGTACAGAAGGGTTAAGTGACCAGGAAGGATATAGCATCTCGGTCTTCTGAAAGCCCAGAAGGGGGAGGGAGGGAGGGACGTAAGAATGAAGGCAAGATGAACAGCTCATATGTAATGTTATGGTAAGTACATAACTTCTTTATGTGAAGTTGTTCTATCTCGCCATTCATTCTTTACTAATGGGTAGCGTCGCAAGCACCATCAACTTTGGGTGGCTCATGGGAATATATTTCTCAGTACCGTGGATCCAAAGGAGGCCCTGTCCCTAGAGGCCCTGTCAACTTTGTAATGAGTAATAAAGGTATGAGGTTTTGACCAAGTGGCTGCTGCTCAAATGTTATCAATAGGAAGTCTGGCAGAAAAAGCAGATGATGCAGAAACTGCTCTGGTTGAGTGAGCTTTAATTTTATGCTACAAGGGCATATAGGCATATTGGCAGCTGAATAAGCAAAGGTGATACAATAAGATAACCATTTAGACAGAGTTGTTTTAGCCACTGGCATACCCTTCCTGGAATCTGAGAATGAAACAAAAAGCTGGTCTGACTTCCTGAAATCTTTTGTTCTATCCAAATAAAATCTGAGCTGTCTGTGAACATCAAGTTTGTGCAGCATGTACTCTAAATTGTTGGAGTGATTGGGGAAGAAAAGTGGCAAATCAATAATTTGGTTGAGATTAGTTTCAGTGCAAACTTTGGGTAAGAAAGAGGGGTTTGTTCGAAGTGAGACTCTGTCAGCATTGAAAATCAAATAAGGAGGCTTAATGGATAAGGCCTGAAGCTCTGACACTCTGCGGGCAGAAGTAATAGCCACAAAAAAGATGATTTTCCATGACAAAAATCTGAGGTCACATGAAGAAGCTGGTTCAAATGGCGGAAGAATTAAGTGGGAAAGCATAAAATTTAGATTCCATGTTGAATAGGGGGATTTCACAGGTGGTCTAATATGAAAGGTCCCTTTAAGAAAGGCTTTGGATAATTTGTGTGACATAATATTCAATCCTACAAATCCCAGATGAAAGTTAGAAATGGCAGCAAGTTGAACACAGACTGTTGCTGCTGCAGCTCCTTTATTGAATATCATGATTAAGAAATTTAGAATAGAGGCCATAGGGGCTTGGTAAGGATCAATATTGTTTTCAGAGGCCCATATAGAACATTTTTTCCATTTGCTGAGGTACAGCTTCCTCGTAGAGGATTTATGAGATGATAGGAGAATTTGCTTCATCTCATTGGAAAGTTTATGGAACCTGGCTATGATGGGAATTGGAGCAGCCAAGCTGTCAGCTTCAGGGATTGCAGAGAGGGGTGAAATTCCCCTGGCGAGTGCGTCAGAAGGTCTGGAACTGGGTCCAGAATCCAGGGGTCCTCCAAAAGATGAAGTCGAAGGAAGGGGAACCAAATCTGACGAGGCCAATATTGAGCTATTAGAATGATGGTCCTTCCCAGGGCTTTGGCTTTCTGTAATACCTTGGTTATCAACGGGATTAGTGGGAATGCATAGAGGAGACCCGGGGGCCAATCATGAACGAGTGCGTCCCTTGGGGCATCTCCTGGAGGGGGAATCAGGTCAAAGTAGCTTCTGCATTTGGTGTACATGTGACTGGCAAAAAGGTTGCAGCGGGGCTGGCCCCACCTGCGGAATATCCTGTCCGCTATTACCATTTTGAGGGACCATTCGTGGGGTAACAAAATTGCTCTGCTCAACTTGTTTGTTATCACGTTGGATTTCCCCGGGATGTGTGTTGCTAACAGAAAGTGCTGGGTGGAAACAGCCCACTGCCATACTCTGAGGGCCTCACGACAAAGGGGCTAAGATATGGTTCCTCCTTGTTTGTTCAAATACCAGACCACTGACATGTTGTCCATCTGAATCGCAATCGTACCCAGAGGAAGAGAGTCCTGAAAGTACTGCAACGTCAAAAGTACTGATCTCAACTCTAGGACATTGATATTCTGAAAATGCCCCTCCCACCCTATCAGAGAAGCATCCGTGGTCACTGTGGTCACTGGGGGGGGTAGCACAAATGGGCGTCCTATCATAACATGAAGTGAGGTCAACCACCATTGAAGATCCTTTTTGCAGGAATTGATCATTATCATGTGAGACATGGGGAGCTCTTGGTAAGACCATTGAGTGAACAACAGCCACTGAGGTATCTGCATGTGCATACGACCTAGTGGTATGGCTAGAATTGCTGCTGCCATCATACCTAACAATTTCAGAACCTCTGATGCTGGTGCTTTGTTTTTGGATGTTAGAATGCGGACATGCTGACGGAGAGGTAAGACTCTTTCTACTGGAAGTCTTAGTGTGGTGGTGGTGGTGTCCAGTTCTGCTCCGATAAAGACGATATGCTGCGATGGTGACAAGGCAGATTTTTCTGAGTTTACTGTAATGCCCAGCTGACTGCAGAGTGGACTCCCAGGACTGAATGAGTTGATGCCTGGTGATGGCGGTTAGGAGCCAATTGTCTAGGTACGGAAACACCTGGAATCCTAAATGTCTCAGGTGAGCAGTGGCCACTGCCATGCATTTGGTGAACACTCTGGGGGCTGTAGTGAGACCAAAGGTCAGGGCTCGAAACTGGTAATGATTGGCTCCCAGCCAGAAGTGCACATGATCCCTGGATGGCCTGGCCATTTTTATATGGTAGTATGCATCCTAGAAATCTATCGAGCACATCCAATTGTCTTTCCCTAAGAAGGGAAGTATTGACTGAAGTGTGACCATCCAAAACTTCTCTTTCTTTACAGATTTGTTTACTCTGCTGAGGTCCAGTATAAGTCTCCAGTTCCCTGTCTTTTTTGGAACTAAAAAGAATCTTGAGTAAGTTCCGGATCCTGCCTGGTCTGCTGGGATTGGTTGGATGACTCTTTTTCTTAGCAACGTCTGGACCTCTACTGTTGCTTGTTCCCTATAACTGGGTGGAACGTCCTGGATTTTCCTTGTTGGTGGAGGGAGTGTGGCAAACGGGATGAAGTATCCACTGGAAATAATACTTTGTACCCAGTTGTCATTTGTTATTTTGAGCCAGACATCTGGGTACAAAGATAAGCGACCCCCGACTGGCTCCAGAGTAGGACAGTGGGGCCTCCTTTCAGGAGCGCTGGTAGGGCTTCCCAAAGAATTGATCTCTGTTGCCCTGGTGTTGCGGACCCCCTCTACCGCAAGGGCGGCGTCCTCCATTATTGCCTCCTCCTCTGCCCCTGTAGGGGGGTTCACCACGTGTGACCTGAAAGGCCCCTTGGGCTTTTCGGAACCACATTTTCCCCTCCCCTTTGACCTTTGGGGTAGGGTCTGGTAGGGGTGGAAAAACAGACCCCGACAGCAGACAGAGTCTGTCCATCCTGCTCACACCTGGTTAAGGTTTCCTTGACTTTAGGCCCGAAAAGGGACGAGCCATCAAAGAGGGGTATTCACAAAGGATTACTTGAAGGGCTCCGCGAAGGAACACAAGCGCATCCAGGAGTGTCTCATAAGAGCAACTCCTGTACCCGCTGCCCTACTCGTTCCATCAGCTGCATATGAAATGAGGCGCATGGACAAGTTCACTATAGAATTGAAGGTAGCAAGTTAGGCAGCAACTTTGTCTGTGGCACCTGCAGCTACTGTACCCTGAAGAGTATCTCCCAGCTCTTTAAGGAGATCTCTTTGTAGTCTGGTAAAATGGGTTAAATAGTTAAGCGAATGAAGAGCAAAGATCGCTGAACTAAAGATGCGCTTCCCATATCTATCCATGATCTTGGAGTCTCTGTTAGGAGGACGGATAGACGAGAACATTTCAGACATTTCCTTTTTGGTGGCTGCCGTCAACACCATGGCATCAACTGGCACACCTTTTGTCAAGAAGGATTTATCTAGGGGGGCAGATATGAACTTATTAGGCCTCCTAGGGAGAGGCTCCATAGTATCCGGAGACTCCCATGCCCTTCGTGAGACCAGCTGCATCAGCTCATCGAAGGGTGGAGACACCCAAGAGGTGGAGGGCTGAGACCTGAAAGCCTTCAGGAAGACAGACTCATCCTCAGTAGGGTTGGTGGACTGCCAGTCACCCCTCTGCCTAAAGATTTCCAGTATCTCAGCAAATGAGATATCCCCAGAGGGGGACCCTTCTGATTCATCCAAGTCATTGTCAGATGTTAATGACTCCTGAGGGGAGTCCATGTGCTTCCTCTTACACACTCTCTTCCTGGGAACCTCATCAGTGGGAGCTTCTGGGGAGGTCTCAGAAGAGCATGGGTCACCCAATGGGGCTTCCTGAGGCTCTGGGTCTCTGCACTTAGCAAGGATCTGTGAGGCAGAAGCAGACACAGGTGCTTTAGGGGATGAAGAAGCTGGACCTGAAGTTGAGGATGTCTTGGGAGACATAACTCTCCTCATGGCTTCGAAAGCACCTCTGCTCCAATGTGAAGGGATTGACGGATCTGAGGAAACTGTCGATACCCCTGGCACCAGGACAGTGGGCTCTGAGCCAAAGGTAGGAGCAGAGCTCATCCAAGCCGAAGCCCTGAGAGGCAAAGTTGGAACCGACAAGTCGGTTCGACTATCCTCCTCAGACCCAACCAGAGAGTGCCGGCTCCTAGAGTCCTCGATCTGCACCGAGGACATCAGAGTGAACGGAGCCGAAGACACAGGAGCAGGCGTTGGCTCCACAACCAGCAGGTCCGACTCCTCCGGCTCTGATGGACCGGTATGGCTTGGAGGAGGAAGAGATATAGCTGGCATAAGGGTCTTCGGCTCCGAAGCCGCCTGAGTTGGAGCCGATAACAATTTGGCAAAGGCCGGTGCCTGTAAAAGCTTTTGCACCACCCGATCCACATCCAAATCAGAGATAGGCTTACAGAAGATCAAGATGATCGAACTGGTGGTACCGACTGCAGTAGAGGCACTTTAGGAGTTTCGGATACTGGTTCCAAGACCGGGGACTGGCTCCGAAAAGAGAAGACAGTCGGCTCCGAGACCTGTGGAGCCGATGTCACAGACTCTTTAGATTTTTTTGATTCTTTTGATTCTCCAGAAGTCTTGGAGGACTTTGAAGACTTACTAGATCCATCCTGGTCACTCAAAGCCTCCTGGAAAGAAGGTTTCAACAACCCCTATCAATAAGCTTTCTTTTTCTCTCTTGGAGAACTCTAGAGGAAAAAGAATGGCATATAGAGCACCCATCAGTAAAGAATGAAGGCGAGATGAACAACTCACATGGAACATTATGGCAAGTACATAACACTCGAAGCCTCCTGGTAAGAAGGTATCAACAACCCCCTATCAATAAGCTTTCTTTTTCTCTCTTGGAGAACTCTAGAGGAAAAATAATGGCATATAGAGCATGTTTCTTGTAGGTGCAAGGCACTCAAGCAGTAGACACAATTCACATGGCAGTCAGTAACTGACATCTTCTGCCCACATTTAGGGCATTCTTTAAAACCTGACTTAGGGTGTTTTTCTTTTTCATCAGCCATGACAGAAATGGACACACCCAACAATAGCAATATCAATTAGCCTTCTAATAAAAACAGGCTAGCTATAAGCACACAGACACATACACAAGCCTTTTAATTAAGGGTAACTAAGCACTAACAAGCCTTTTAATATAAAATAGGCTAACTATCAGCACAAACACACACAAGCCTTTTAAACTAAGGCTATCACTACTAATAAGCCTTATAAAAACAGGTTAAATATATCCACACAAGTCTAAAGTTAAACCTAACAAGCACGCACACACAGAATTTTAACCAGAAAACTAACACTAAGTAATTGCACAATAGTATTTCAACAGTATATGTGACAAAAGGTCACTGAATAAAGAATTTTTTTGTCAGAGAAGTTAAAACAGGCCTATAAGAAAAACGAGGCCAAATATACAGCTAGGAAACAGCACACAGGGAAGGGAACTCTATAGATAAAGTTTTAAGAGCTTATCTAACATAAATATCTATCTGCTATAGTTAAAAACTAACAACAATATTTGTAAAATAGTAAAGTATTTAAAGTTTTACTGGCCCGAGCTATCAGGAACCTCCAATCAGTTGCAGTGGCAAACTAGATCTGGGGTAACTCAGGGTGCATCATGGGACAGGGACTTGGCCTCGAGCTACTTGAAATCCTCAAGTTTTGCAGTAGGTGCCGACTCAGAGCCGAAGGATCGGCTCCAAACCCATCAGTAAAGAATGAAGACGAGATAGAACAACTTCACATTAAAGACTTTCAGATATTTTAAACAACTTTTAAACTCACAGAAAAAAATGGCAATCTCATTTAAAAGTACAGTACAGTCTCATAACCATTAAAACACAGACTCCTAGCTTTAAAAAAAAAAAAACTTTTCTGTACTGGAAAAGTATCAATAATAAATAAAATTAGTAAACTTAATCTTTTTTCCCAAAGTGGACTTATCTCCCCAGCAAAAAACAGCACAAGCTGACCGTCAAGCTTCAAAAGACTTAGAGAAATGTATTCTTTGAGGAAGTAAAGCTCTGAAGGGCTTGGCACCCAAACTTGTCTTTTAATCAGCTCAACTCAAACCTGCCTGACAATTTGGGCACATGAAAGGTACCCTGAAGCTTTGGAAGCTGGCTGGTTGTTATATCCCTGTCAGGGTATTATAACCTATATAGCTACGGCTACTGTAGCAGTGATCAATATAATGAACATTCATTGTTCCATCATGCTGTGACATTACCTGTACTGGATTTTCTACACTAAATCTGTCACTTCACAAATATTCCATGACTTCAGTTTCCATTTGTTTAAATTTTACCTTACTAATCCACTTTTGTACATTATCTCTTTGTTTTCTTATTTTTTGTATTGTGAAAGTTTCCATATCTGGACATCTTCACCTATATTTCTCTTCAGATATCTTTGGAACTGCTTTTATTGTATTGATTAGTTTTATATATTGCACCATATCAGATGTCTTTTCCTTTCCCGTGTCCATACTTCTTTGTTATACCTTTCAAAAATCCCTGAATTTTGTTCTTTATATTTTCGTACATCCTCTGTCACTTCTTTTTCCAGGCAGTCCAAAGTTTCTTCGCATATGTAATGTTTTTCATGGATCTATTGCATTAATGAATGCAACTTTTTATTTGAAGCTTTTAACAGTTTTTCTTGTACATGTATTTTTCTTTCCGCTAATTTCTAAGTTAATCTTTTTGAATTTCTTATTTCTGAAAATTCTGGGCTTCTTGCATAATAGAGTCTTCCTACCCTCAATAGTCCACTCTGTCATCTTTATGGCTTTTTTGACCTGTTAGTTTCTGTGATTTTTGTGGACTACTACTTCCTTTTACAATGGGGGGGGGGGGGAGTATGCTCTCCTGAACTTACCCTAACCCTGCAGTAGGAATGTTTCCAAGTCTTAAAAATTTCATACTGCTATTTTTTCCATCCCGGGCACCACTGTGTACACTGGCATTGGACACTTTTTTATCCTGGGACCTGTGCACCCAGCTGTCTTTTCTATTTTTTAACCTTCACTCTTCTCTATGACATATGTTATATAAAAAATACAGTCTATGTGTCAGTGTTGTCTTGGTGAGATTTTGTGAAAATAGACTCCACCAATTTAAGGTACTCACCAAGACCTCAGGATGATTCTTTTCTAGCAGTACTACTTTTGTTCACCCATTTACTCCTATAGGTGTACTCATACTACACATAAGAAAGCAGAAATATGGGGCTTTAGGTTTGTCAGTGTGTGTGTGTGTGTGTGTGTGTGTGTGTGTGTGTGTGTGTGTGTGTGTGTGAAGATGTGTAGGGTCATGAATGAATATGAACTGAATGTGTGTGTGCGCGCGTGTGTGTGTATGCGCATGCGTGTGTCCGTGTGTGTGTGATGGGGGGTGGGAGGAGTTGTAGAGACGCTGCTAGGGAGATCAATGGCATGGTCAGGTCTGTCTAACATTCTTCAATTCAGAGATATGGTAATGAGCCAATAATAAAGTGTTTCACTTTGTGGCATTACAACATCTCAGAAATGTTGATTTTCTTCACTGCATTAACTGACCAACACACATTAGCCAGTTAGGATAGGTATTGAGAACATCTGTGAATCCATTCCAGACAAAACCATTTAATATGTTTCACAAACTGTACTAAAAATCCTGTGCGTGTGTGTTTGTTTGTGTTCATGTGCATGCATATGTGTGCACATAAATTATATAAAATCATTTACATCACTTTTAATTCATACTGACCGCCACAGTATGTTTTACTTTTTTTGCATTTTATACTTCACTCAGAATATCAGGATATAAAAATAATAACAGTATTTTGGTTTTCTTCTCAAAAAAAGAAGTTTCTTACTTACCCCAACATTCCATTGTGTGTTGTCCATTTTAATTCTTCCTCAACCGATGGGTTTGGATCCAATGCTCAGATCTGTCTCGGCCATTGCTAAAGCTTTTGGCAACCTAAAACTTTTGAGCTTTCCCTTACCCATAATGCACCAACCCTGTTACCTCAGATCTTGTTTGCTGATTTTACTAAAAAAGACAATATTTACTATGCTTAAACAAAAGAAGTGTAACAATTGCATGTACTCAGTTTAGAAATAGAGTATCTGGAGCTCAATATAAAGGACAGTGATGTTTCTCTAAGAACTCATTCTTCCAGAAGTTAGTATATAAAAAATGGGGGTCTATATTATAACATCGAAGTCTTAAAACTTCGAATGTTATAATATCGAACCATTTCGATCGAAAGACCATAACAGCGAACACTCAGAATAGCGAATTTCTTCTCAGGGAAAAAAATTGCTGTTCCGACCCACATACACACAACACAAGCACACCAAAATAAATAATCCCCACACATACACTTCACAAAACCCTACACTAAACCATACATACACTACTAGCTACCCACTTACCTTCACCCAACCCTAACCCTAAGGTCTGTAACTACTGCACACTCACCTTACCCACTCCCTAACCCTAAGGTCCCTAACTATCGCACACTCACCTTACCCGCTCCCTAACCTTAAAGTCCCTATCGCACACTCACCTTACCCACTCCCTAACCCTAAAGTCCCTATCGCAAACTCACCTTACCTGCTCCCTAACCCTAAGGTCCCTGTCGCACACTCACCTTCGTTCGCACACTTACCTTAACCCAGTCTGTAACCTTCGCTCCACAGTCAAGGAAATAGCGAAGCTGCAGAAACGGCCGACTGAATACTTTCCCTAAGAAAGTATTCGATATTCTGCAGCTTCGCTATTCTCAGCGTTCGATGCATAGGGTTCGATATTATAACATTCGAAGTTTAAAGACTTCGATGTTATAATATAGACCCAAAAATGGATGGGGGTTGGTGGGCAGGAAGTTGAGGAAGAATGAAAATGGACAACACGGATGCAATGTTATGGTAATTACATAACTTCATTATCTGATGCTGTCAATTTTCATTCTCTCCTCAACTGATGGGACCAAGTCCCCAGCTACCTAAATTCCAAGGTGGACTCTAAGAAAGGATATTCCTCTGCACAGTTAAACCACATAATGCTCTATCCCTGGAGACCACATCTAATTTTGTAATGAGAAACAAAGGTATGGGGAGTAGCCCACATTGCTGCTAAGCATAGACACTCTGGAGAAGAAAACTGTAAAAGTTGCCATTTATCTAGATGAATGAGCCCTTACCAGTTGTGGTAAGGCAATGCCCAATTTTTTTATAAATGAATGAAATGCAGTTATCCATGTGGCCACAGTTATTCGGCAACTGGTTTACCTAATTTCAAGTTTGCAAAGGAAACAAATAACTGGTTTGTCTTTCTTATGTTTTTTGTTCTTTGTAAGTAAAAAAAGTAATTGTCTGTGAACATCTAATAAATGCAACATATATTCTCCTAAATTAGTAACTTTGGGGAAGAAAACTGCCAAATTAATAGACTGGTTGATACTAGATTCTGACACCATCTTGGAAAGAAAACATGCATTGGTTCGTAACGTAACTATGCTTGTGAAAAATCAAATAAGTAGGTTTTGGAAATAATGCTTACATTTCTCAAATGAGTCGGGCAGATGTAATATCTACTAGAAAAAAACATTTTCCATGTTAGATATTTAAAGTCACACACTGCTGCTGGTTCAAATGGGGAATGTATAAGTGCCTGCAGTACCAGGTTGAAGTCCCATGGAGGAGTGGGGTCTTTAAATGGAGGCCTTAAAAGTAGAGTGCCTCGCATGAAAGCTCTGCACAATTAATGAGAGGCTACTGAAGAACCCTCAAATCCAACATGAAAGTTAGATATCGCTGCCAGCTGAACTTTAACGGTTGAGGAACTAGCTCCTTTAAAAAGTTGGGCCAAAAACTCAAGTATGTCATGTATAGGAGCAGAAAAGGCTCAGTATGACTTTGATGAGCCCAGTACACAAATCTTTTCCACTTATAAAAATAGAGTTGATGTGTTGAAATTTTGTGGGAAGATAAAAGTATATGCCTGACAGGAGAAGACAGCATAGGATGTCTGGCTATCAATGGAACTGGAGAAGCCAGGCTGTCAACTTGAGGCTTGATATGTCTGGATGGATCACACCTATCAGATGAGACAGGAGGTCTGGAATCAGATCCAGAATCCAAGTTTGGTGAAGTAAGTGAAGCTAAAGGAAAGGGAGCCAAATCTGTCGAGGCCAGTAAGATGCAATGAGGATGACTCTGCTCTTCAACATGGTAGCGTTCTGTAAGAATTTCGATATTAGCAGGATTGTTGGATAGGCATATAGTAGACCGGGGAGCCAGTCGTGAAGCAGAGCATTCCTCGGTGATTTCCCCTGTGGGGGGATTAGGGCAAAGTAGCTTCTGCATTTCTTGTTTAGGGGAGAAGCAAAAAGATCGCAGCAAGGCTGGTCCCATTGACAAAATATCATCCTTGTCATTTTTCTTGTCGAGAGACCAGTTGTGAGGTAGGAGAATACACCAGCTCAGTTTGTCTGCTATCACACTGGACTTCCCCAGAATGTGCCTTGCTATAAGACAGCGGTTGAAGGAGACTGCCGACTACCACACTCTGAAGGCTTCTCGACACAAGGGATCATATCTGTCCCCTTCTTGTTTGTTGATGTACCAAACTACTGACATATTGTCCATTTGAACTGCAATACTGACATATTGTCCATTTGAACTGCAATTATCCCCAAAGGGAGAGCATCTTAGAAGACCAACAATGAACAGCACTGCTCTCATCTCTAGAATGTTGATATGCAAGTTGGTCTCTTTGGGGGACCCCACTGCCTAGGACTGTTTTTCCCCAGAAAAAGCCCCCCTCTGTACCCCAACTGGGAACCATCCATGGTCACTATGGCACTGGGCTGTGCGGGAATGATTGGATGGCCCTGTAGATTCTGACCTGACTGAATCCAACACTTGAGATCTCTCTTGCACGTCTGAGTGAATCGAATCTGAGTTGACATGGGTTGGTAAAGTATTGATCATTGTGATGCTAACATCCACTGTAGAATCCTCATGTAAAATCTGGATAAAGGTACTAGTGTTATAGCTGTTGATATTGACCTAGAGCTTGAAGGACCAAGTGGGTTGGAATATTGGTACTGCATATTATTTTTCTGACCTGTGATCTTAGAGTTTGGACTCTCAAAGGAGTTAGAGAAAGCTATCATAGACTTTGTGCTGAACAGTGCTCCTATGAATTCCAGAATTTGAGTTGGTTCCAGTTGAGACTTGTTGTAGTTTATGGTTATCCCCAGATGAGAACAAGTCTGGAGAACCTGATTTCTTGCTGTTATCAACAGATGCCTGGTCAGTGCAGTAATAAACCAGTTGTCCAGGTATGGAAACACCCAGAATCCTTGCAGACTCAAGTGAGCTGCTACTACTGCCACGCATATGGTGAACACTCTGGGCGCTGTGGTGAAATCAAAGGGCAGAGCTCTGAATTGATTGTGTCTGGCTCCCAGCCAGAAGTGGAAATAGCTTCTGGATCATCTGTTTATCTTTATGTGGTAGTACACATCCTAAAGATCTACTGAGCACATCCAGTCGTCCTTACCCAGAAAAGGGAGAATGGACTTAACTGTGACCATATGAAATTTGGTGCATCAAAATGACTTGTTCCAGTTCCTGGGATCTAAAACTGGTCTCCAGTTCCCCGTTTTCTTTGGCACTAAAAATAATCTTGAGTAAGTTATGAATTCTATCTGGTCTGTTGGGGCCTCTTCAATTACTCTTTTTTTCCTAGCAGCTTTAGTATTTGTATTGCTCCTTCTTACCTCTGACTGGGTGGAACATCTGTGATTTTTTGTAAGACTGGAGGTGGAAGGGAAAAGGGTATTATATATACCACAAATCTCTTGAAGGCTTGTAAGCCGAGGCACTAAGACAGTATTAAAAGTTTTGTATTTATTTCCTACTCTCTGTTTTTTTTATTTTTGGTATTTTTAACATTTGTTTGTTTTTGTGGTTTGTTAATTAAAAGGGTATTATATAACCTCTAGAAATAATCCTTTAAACCCAAGTATCTTCTGTTAAGTCTAACCAGGCTCTTTGGTGCAGGGATAATCAACTCCCGATTGTCTCCAGAGGTAAGCAATCTAGCCTCCTTTCAGGAGCGCTAGTAAGGTCTGTCAAAGAAATAATCTAAGGACCCCTGGTTTTGTGGGCTACCTCTGCCACGAGGGTGTCATCAATAGGAGTCCCCCCCCCTCTATTCCTGGGGGAATTTCTTCCATGTGTGTCCTGGAAAGGACCCTGGGATTTCTTAAACCACATCTGCCAACCACCTCTTTGATTCCTAAAAAAGGATCTCTGAGGAGTGAAAAAATGTACGCCCACAGCAGACAGGAGCTTTCCATCCTTTTCACACCTGGATAATGTGTCCTTCACTTTTGGGCCAAACAACGTGCCATCAAAGGGAGCATTGATGATCAAAAACTTGAAGGGTTCCATAAAATCACATAAGTGCATCCAGGCATATCTCTTAATGGAAATGCATGAACCCACTGCCCTAGAGGTTCCTTCAGCTATATGCAAAATCAGCCTCATGGAGGAATTCGAAATAGATTGAAGAGTAGCCATCTGAGAAGTCAAAGATGATTAGACCTCTGCAGAAGTGGATTCTGATAGGGTACTGAGAGTTCCTTAATCAAGTCTCTCTGTAACCTTATAAAATGTGCCAAATAATTCAGTGTCCTTAAGGCAAAGATTTGGAAAGCATTAACACAAGTCCCAAACCTGTCCATTGCCCTAGACTCCTTGTTAGGGGGAAGAAGAGTGGAACTTTCATCTGTGAGTTCCTTTTTGGTGACCGCCACCAAGACCTTGGCATCAATGGGCACCCCTTTACTCCAAAGCTGTTTATCCAAAGGTGGTGCCACAATCTTGTCTGGTCTCCTAGGTATAAGCTCCATTATGTCAGGTTCCTTCCACGTCCACTGAGAGATGAATTCAATAAGCTTGCCAGTGGATGGAGTCATCCAGGAAGTAGATGGGTCGGTACAGAAAGCCACCAGGAATGCTGACTCCTCGGATGAAGGATTACTGGGTGTCCAACCACCTCTCTGCTTTAGGATTTCAAGAATATCTCCAAAGAAGACATGCTTCAGAAGGTGACCGTGGGAACCTTTCACCTTCATCGAAGTCCATATCTTCTGTGGCTCACTATTCTGGCCAATCCAAGTGTTCCTCTTGCACTTCTTCTTCCTAGGCACCTTCTCAGTGGGATGCTCTGGAGAAGTATTGGAAGATATAGAAATAGAAATACCCTGCTGGGAAGCCTGGGGTTTCTGGACTGGCTGTCACTGTGGCAAAGAGTGATGAGGCTCCGAGTGCAGAGACATTGGGGTTGAAGAAGGGGTAGGATCCATCTGTTCTGCCTGGGCAGATAAAATCCTCTTCACAACCCCAAAGGCGGATCGCCCTAAAGAAAGAGAAGACCTCAGATCCGAAACAGCAAGCTTTTAGACAGCTGACCCTCTTCGCTTCGAAAGCAATCCCCCCAAGGTGGAAGCTGGAGTCGAGTTATCCAAAGTCGAGGCTCCAAGGTGCGAAGATGGCTCCGACAGTTTTGGAGCTGACTCCAGCCCATCGGATCTGACAGGTAAGCTTTGGCTCCGTGAGGTCTCCGGATCTGACAGAATTGAAGCACTCAGGGTAATCTTCAGATCCAAAAATATAGCAATGTTCGGATTCAAGTCAGGTGGAGTCAGGCAGTTTGGGTCTGTAACAGCTGAAGATATCAGAGGAGGAAGTTGCAGTGGGGGTGTAGTAGAAACATGGACCTTCTGACCTGAAGGGGTAGGAGCAAGTAAGACACCAATCTGATTCTGAGCCGAGAGAATCTTCCGCACCACTCTTTCCACTTCTTCTTCAGTCAGACTTCTGAAAGAACAAGTGGAAACAATAGAGGGTATCTGGCTTGTGATGCTTAAAAAAGGCAATGGAAGCCTTGAGGGCACCAGATCCACCGAAGGCGAACATCTTGTTCTTTGTAAATAAATGATGCAACATCATGTAGGGCTGGAAATGGTCAGATCCAGTAGATTTCTCATTGGATCCGAGGCGGTCAGATCCATCATTTTATTCTTTTTCTTCTTCAGATCTGAGGGTGAGGTCAGATCCGGCTTACATCTCTTTCTAGGTTTCGTATCCGAGGGTGAGGTCGGATCCAACTTAGACTTTTATGTGGATTTCTCAGAGACCTGATAGGATGGAGTGGAAGGTCTCGGAGAAGAAGACTTAGAATTTCTGCTTTTAGGAGACTGAGCCCCAGATATTGCTTCTCTGACAGCTGAAAGCCTTTCAAAATCACTTTGTTTTTCCTCTCAACTAATGCTCTGGGGTTAAAGTCATGACAAACTGCACAATCTTCCTGCAAATGTAAGGATACAAGACAGTAAACACAAAGTGTGGGCATCAGACATAGGAAGTTTGTGCCCACACTTAACACACTTTTTTAAAACCTACAGGCCTTTTTCCACTATTATCACAAGTAAAAAAATAACCAGTCAGAATTACCACAAAACTAAAGGAATTAGACTTTCTCACTCTCTCTCTCTCTTTTTTTTTTTAGATAAAAGGGAAAAAAAAACGAAATACCAGCAATGGTATACAAGAGCTACATTAAGTGAAGATAAAAGTAATACTTAAAAGGTATTTCACTAAAGAATTTCACAGTGTACACACTATCTGAGATTTCAAATGAAAGAAAAGATAATAAACATATTTTTAAAGTCGCTAAGACAATGATAGGGTAAGGGACAAGAAAAAACATTTAAAGTCGCAGAAAACCTTAGAAATCAAAAAATAACAGACATCTTATAAATGCTTGAGAGCTAAGGTGAACAGTTAGTTATGTACTCACCATAACGATCGATGCATGTGGTCCATGTCGCCTACATTCTTACATCTTGGAAGGCCAGTCGCCTCTCTGCCTCAAAATCTCCAGGATGTCGGAGAAAGAGACGTCATCGGAGGACGACTTGGGGGACCCCTCTGACTCCTCGAGGTCGGTATCGGAAGTGAGGGACTCGTCCTGGGAGTCTATGTGCTTCCTCTTGCACAACTTCTTTCTAGGGGGCTCCTCAGTTACCGACTCTGAGAGGCCCTCAGAAAGTCGGGGACCGCTCAAGGGGGTACCCCCAGACCTTCGGGCTCTGCCATCCATGGATAGGGGGGCGTCAGAGGCATTAAGCCGGGGTGTAGGGGGGACGAAGTGACCGATCCAGGTGATGTAACTGACGATCTGGCCAGTGCGCTCCTCATGGCCTCGAAGGCAGGTCCCCCCGAATCCGAGGACCGACCCGTCTCCGAGACCACGACCGGAGTCGGGATTCCCCAAGCCGATGCACCGAGAGGGAGGCTCGGAACCGACAGGAGTCCCGAGGTATCCCCCTCGGGTCCGACTGAGGAAACCCGAGTACTGAAACCAGAGGACGGTACCGACATGGTTGGAGCCGATGCCGGCTCTGATAAACTCACATGGGGTATCGGAGCTGACACGAGAACATCACTCGGCGCGGAGCACTCCGGCTCCGACGACACATGGGTGCTCGGAGGAGGAATCATCGGTACCAGAATAGGGACTGGCTCCGGAGCCGACTGGGTTGGAGCTGAGAACAGTTTTGCTAACACCGGCGACTGCAGGAGCCTCTGGACCACCCTATCCACATCCAAATCAGACAGCCTAGAGGATTTGGAAGAAATAGAAGGAGATCAGGATCTCCTACCTGGAGACTCATGCCTGACAGTGGGTGACCGGCTCCGAATAGGATCCAATAATATCGGAGCCGAGGTCGACTCCAGTACAACAGATACCTCCTGCGGCCCCGAGGACAATGGAGCCAAGGAGGTAGTATCCATTTTCGAAACCTTCTCCTGTGGCCCCGAGGACAATGGAGCCAAGGAAGAAGTATCCACTTTCGAAACCTTCTCCTGCGGCCCCAAGGACAATGGAGCCGAGGAGACAGTAACCACTTTTGAAACCTTCTCCGGAGGCTCCGAGGAGGCAGACAGAGCCGGAGATCTTTTCTTGGCCTTAGAAGGCTTTGACTTAGCACTAGAAGAAGAAGAAGAAGAATCTACGGACTCCTTAAAGGAGGGCTTAATCAGGCCCTTCAAAATCAGCTTATTTTTTCTTTCCTGCAGTACCCTAGGGCTAAAAACGTGGCAAAAACTGCAGGACTCTTGGAGGTGAATAGCACCAAGACAATAAACACAGATGGAATGCCCATCTGTAATGGACATTTTGTAGCCACATTTCATACACTTTTTAAACTCGGAGGGTTTATGCTCTTTTTGCTCTTTAGACATGGTAAATAACAGTACACTCTCAACCGACAGCGACAGACACAAGAGGAAGGCAGGAAAAACCAGATACCACTAACGGCCAAAGAAACTCTAAATTAAACGTTTCTTTGGAGCAGCAGGGAAACTAACTACCGACAAGAACAAATCCAGCACAGTTTTACACAAAGGAACAACACTGGAGAGGACTAGGTCCTCTAACTTAAACGGGCCCAGCCTGCGAAACAGAGGGATACCACAAAACACACTACTTACAAACGCTCACAATGAAACTTGCCAAAGAGAAGACTAGCTATTAAAATAGCTTTTCCAAGATAACAGACTGCTAAAATACTTAGAAAAAGTATTTGAAAGGGTACTTAGCCACAGCCAAGCGAGACCACGTCCTAACTCTACAAGCGGCAAACGAGATCTGGGGCTAGGGCGAGGTGCATCTTGGGATATCGGGTTAGCCCAGCCAATTAGAGACTTTGTGCTAGAGAAATAAGTTGGAGCCAATTCTCGGCTCCGAACCCGTGAGTAAAGAATGTAGGCGAGATAGGACCACATAACATCCACATCTTTCGCGTTAAGCGGCAAAAGAGATCTGAGGTAACTTAGGGTTGGTGCACTATGGGTAAGGGGAAGCTCAAGAGTTTTAGGTTCCCACAAGCTTTAACAACAACCAAGATGGATCTGAGTATTGGATACGAACCCATCAATTGAGGAGAGAATGAAAACTGACAATATCAGATGCTTTTTTCCCCTGACTTTTGCTATCGTACTGAAGCAAGCTGATCGAACTGTGCTGCTTATTGTTGGCATTACTTTATATTTTATTTATTATGACAGACAGTAACCTTGAAGGGGTAATCTGTCTTTTTTTTTTCCCTTAAGGGGTCAATTGTCTTAATTCAAAATGACACATTCAGCAGAGTGGTACAACTTTACAAAGGCACAGTACAGGTTGTGAAAACTTATACAACCTTAATATTCTGTGTATAAATGTGGTAGTATACATTATCTGCATTTATAACAGGACTAAATGTCTCAAGGTCAACAGTATTACTCAAGCATTTTAGCTTTAGAAAGTATGGTAGCCATAAAACAGAAGGAGGCTAGGTCAGACTGTGTTTTTTTGTGATATTTGGTCTGAAGAAGTGTTTCTACATGAAACCGCTTACCTTTTAATAAATTTATTTTACTTTTATCGCTGGTGCTGCTCGTTCGTTTTGTTTTTGACTTCTTTTGTGCAGAACGAACTTCAGTTACGGTGGTTACGCCCCTAGAATGCTGAGAAGAAGGAAAAGACTGACATGTCTGGGAAGAAGGGAAGTAGAGTGATGGAAAGCCAGGCTCTACAGGAAAGAATGAGATAAGAGAAGGCTGAATGTTCATGACTGTTCAGTAAAGCAGTAGAAACACACAGATGGCAAAAAAAAGTTGGGTACCCATAGGGAAGACTGTAGATATTAGAGGAAATAGAATAAATACTGCAAGGTGTCACATCACCCTGTCCATTAGGAATCTCATAATGACATGTACAGTTGTCATGGTGATAGTACTGTAATTAAGGTATGGCTAACAAGAACGTAATTCTGCAATAGCGGGCAATGAATACACTGCTAAATAAAAGGAAAATCTGTCAGTCCACATCTAAGCTGGTTTGGGAGGAAAATTACATAATGCTGCTGTATAGCATGGCTGCTCATACACACACACACACACACACACACACACACACACACACACACACACACACACACACACACACACACACACACACACACACACACTGTATTAGTGGCATGACGGATTTTCACCTCTGACTTGTTACATCTGAATTTACTCAAAACAGAAAAATATAATGCACTTACTGCTGTACAACACCATCTCCACAGTACCCTTTTCCATGCTCATAAACAAGTGATGGTGAAGGCTGACTCTCCTCTTGCCCTGAAACTGTGAACACTTGATAGGTATATAATGTACTCAGCTTTACATCCCTAAAACAGAAAAAGGAAAAGAAACAGAAAAATGTTAATGGATGTTCTACAAGTCGTCTTGGCAAAAAAATTCTCATCAACTTTAAAGCAACTTGATGTACATGTATTTGGTAATCAACAGGAAAATATTCTGTGCATTACTAAAGTGAACTTGCAGATAAATGCACTGCAATTTTCAAACAATTAACCTGAATAAATATTCATAAGTACCTGAGTGCCACAAAGTCTCCCTCTTGCAGCAATATTACAAATGTGCATTTGGCATTCATATGTTCTTTTGTTTTCCTTTTGTTGCCCTCTAAGATTAAAGTAAGTACTAAACGAACTTTCAGATGTTAACTCATCATTTGCACTTACACCTTATCCATTTATTTGCTTGTTTTTTGGAAGACAGATCAGCTAAAGTTTGCCAGTTACTGGCATCACAGGATTTGTCATGTTATCTCAGAAGCATACACGAGCTACTGTTGGATAAAAGGGAAGACAAAGAAGAGCTAGTTACCCTTTTGCGGAAACAGCATTACAGCCGCTGAATTCTGAATCTCTACTTGGATGACTCCTGATAAGAACACACAATAATGCTGACACTAAAAGGCCCATGGTCTGTCTTTTCATGTGTTGGTTGTAGTTAACCCCATATGCAACTGTACCTTTAAGTATTTGGTTATTATTATTAAAAAATTAGACAGAAAGGCAGTGGTTACATTAACATTCTTTATACTATCTTCTTCTTTTGGCTTTTTCCCAGTAAGGGGTCACCATAGTGGATCACCTGTCCGCTCATGATATACTACCTAGAAAGTGTATGATGTCATCCCGTGGAGACAAACAAAGAAAATAGAACTAGTACCTACCCTGAATGATAAAGGATCAATTTCTACTTTCTGTTCCTGAATGTTCACCTAGCCCAGTTGACCAGTCATATTATCTTGCTGTACTACTTGAACACTGTGGACAGACAAACACACACACACACACACACACACACACACACACACACACACACACACACACACACACACAAATGCACACATGTACAAACACATTTTCTGACTAGATCTGACCTCGATGCCTTATGGCACAGAATTGGATCAGAGTGCTATGACTTCTCCTCTACCCACATTTCCTTCCTTCTAACTGAGTTACCTCAGATCGAATTTTCTGACTACTATGATATATAATAAGACGTTATGTACCTACCATAACGTTCCATGTTAGTTGTCTTCTTCTCGCCTTCTTTCTTGCTGGACGGTTCGGAGCCGATCCTCGGCTCCGACTCGGCCTTCTACTAAAGCTCGAGAGCTATTTATTGGCTCGAGGCCTCCCCATATCCCACAATGCTAGGCGTCAGATACCCAGATCTCGTTTGGCAGAGCTAACACCATGGACAAATTTTTAAGGACACCTGTCCAAACCACAAGGTTCACCTACAGCACAAAAAAACAGAGGAGGACGTAACCTAGATAAAACTCAGCCAGAGGAAGAAGGCCTCAACAGGGGTTCTTCTCGGTCTGTCCAGGCTAGGGGGATGGAGGGTGGGACGCAAGAAAGAAGGCGAGAAGAAGACAACTAACATGGAACGTTATGGTAGGTACATAACTTCTTAATGTTAAGTTGTCTATCTCGCCTTCATTCTTGCTGGATGGGGCAGCGTCCCTAGCACCTTAGCCCTGGGTGGCTCATCGGTACAGACTCTTGAGCACAGTGGAACCAAAATCAGCTTGACTCCTGGAGGCCATATCCAACTTATAATGTGAAATGAAAGTATGAGGAGTAGCCCATGTGGCTGCAGCACAAATAGATTCCATTGGTAGTCTTGCTTGAAAAGCTACCGATGTAGCTAACGCTCTGGTGGAATGAGCTTTTGGTTTTGTAGGGAGTTCTTTATGTCTCAATTGATAAATCAAAGTGATAATAAAGGCCAACCACCTGGATAAGGTTACTTTAGAAACTGGTAGGCCCTGCTTGCCCTCAGCATAGGATAGGAAGAGTTGGTCCGATTTTCTTGTTTGTTTAGTCCTATCCAAATAAAAACGTAATTGCCTGTGAACGTCCATTTGGTGTAACTTTTGTTCAGCTCTGTTCGAATAGTTAGGAAAAAAGACAGGTAGATCAATAGCCTGATTCAGGTTTGTCTCAGAAGGTATTTTGGGGAGAAAGGAGGGATTAGTCCTGAGTGAAACTCTATCCTTATGAAACACAAGATAAGGAGGATGAATACAGAGGGCTTGAAGTTCCGACATTCTCCTAGCTGAGGTGATGGCTACTAAGAAGAGTGTCTTCCAGGAGAGTAATTTTAAGGAACAGGAGGCCGCAGGTTCAAAGGGAGGGAGAATCAAGGAAGTTAATATCAGGTTTAAATACCACGGAGGTGGGGGATCTCTAACCGGGGCCTATGTAAAATAGTCCCTTTAAGAAAGGCCTTACAAAGTTTGTGGGACATGATGCTGGTTTCTGACAGGCCAGCGTGGAAATTAGTGATAGCAGCCAATTGGACCCTAATGATGGCAGACGAGGAACCTGCTCGAAAAAGTTCTGCTAAAAAATCTAGAACGTGATGGACAGGGGCTGTAAAGAAAAAGAAACATTTCCACTTACTAGCATAAGTCTTCCTGGTAGCAGATTTGTGCGAAGAAAGGATGATTACACGCACTGGCTGAGAAATATGTGGAAGCCTGGCTAAGGTTGGAAGTGGAGTAACCAAGCTGTGAGGTTGAGAGACTGAAGGGATTGGTGCAGCCTGCCCGACTGATGGCCCAAGAGGTTTGGCACTGGGTCCAGATTCCAAGGCTGCTCCAGCAGGTGATGATGCAGGAATGGGAACCAAATTTGTCGAGGCCAGTAAGGGGCAATGAGGATCATCCTGGATCCCAATGCGGTCGCTTTCTGAATTAGTTTGGGAATTAAGGGAAAGGGTGGGAATGCAAACAGAAGACCCCGGGGCCAATCGTGAACTAGAGCGTCTCTGGGGGAGTGGCTGGGGAGGGGGAAGAGAGTGAAGAAATCGTCGCACTTGCTGTTGAGAGGGGTTGTGAAAAGGTCGCAGCAAGGTTGACCCCATCTGTGGAAAATTTTGTCCGCTACTAACTGATTGAGAGACCACTCGTGAGGCATGAGAATAGCTCTGTTTAGCCTGTCCGCTATGACGTTGGACTTCCCGGGGATGTGCGTTGCTATCAGAAACCTCTGAGAGGAGATCACCCACTGCCAGAGTCTGAGTGCTTCTCGACATAAGGGATAGGACCTGGTTCCGTCCTGCTTGTTGATGTACCACACTACAGACATATTGTCTGTCTGAATTGCAATAGTCCTGGTGGGTAGAGAGTCTTGAAGAGCTTGCAACGCTAAAAGTACCGCTCTCATCTCCAAGACGTTTATGTGCAGGTGGTACTCTACAGGTTGCCAAGTGCCCTGGACAGTCCTGCCCTGAAAATGCCCCCCCCCAACCCGATCAGGGAGGCATCCGTTTTCACCGTGGCAACAGGAGGAGGAAGAACAAACGGTCTGCCCTGAAGTACTTGAGAGGAGACCATCCACCAAGACAGGTGGTCTTTGCATGACTGGGTGATTATTATGTTGTGAGACATCGGAAGCTGTTGAAAAGACCATTGGGTAAAAAGCATCCATTGAAGAATCCGCATGTGAAAATGAGCCAGGGGAATTAATGTGATTGCTGCTGCCATGAAACCCAAGATTTTCAGTACAAATCTGGCCTGAATTCTCTTGCACTGTAGTAAGGTCTGGACATGTCGGCGAATGTCTGATACTCTTTCTAAGGGAAGTTTTGCCGACAGCTCTTTTGTATTTAATCTTGCGCCTATAAAGGTTATAGATTGACAAGGCGACAATGCAGACTTTTCGAAGTTTATAGAGATACCTACCTCGGAGCAAGTTTGGATGGTATAATCCCTGGCTCGCACTAGCTGATGGCTGGTGGAAGCAGTCAGGAGCCAGTCGTCTAGATATGGAAACACCTGGAATCCTCGCCATCTCAGGTGAGCCGTAACCACTGCTATGCATTTGGTGAACACCCTGGGGGCTGTGGTGAGACCTAAGGGCAGGGCTCTGAACTGATAGTGACTGGCTCCCAGCCGGAAATGGAGAAACCTTCTGGAGCGTCTGTCCATTTTGATAAGGTAGTACGCATCCTGAAGGATTATGGAGCACATCCAATTGTCCTGACGCAAAAAAGGGTAGAATGGACTGAAGCGTGACCATCCGGAACTTCGTTCTTTGAACAGATTTGTTTAACCTGCTGAGATCCAAAATGGGTCCCCAGTCCTCTGTCTTTTTTGGTACCAAAAAGAACTTGGAGTAAATCCCGGATCCTTACTAGTCTGCTGAGGCTGGCTGGATGGCCCTTTTTTCTAGCAGTTTTGAAATTTCTAGTACTGCTTGATCCCTTAGACCGGGTGGAACATCTGGAAGGGACCTGTTTGTTTGTACAGGGGTGTGGACAAAGGGGATTTTGTAACCCTCGGATATGATAGACCGTACCCATTTGTCTTGTGTGAGGAGTTGCCAGGCTTCTGGGTACAGTGACAATCTTCCCCCGGCTGCCTCCGAAGGTGGACAGTCGGGCAGCCCCTCAGGGGTGCTGAAAGGGTTTGTCAGAGAAAGAGTCTCTGCTACCCTGATTTTGCAGACCCCCTCTGCCCCTCGGGTGGCGTCTATTATTGTTCCCTCCTCTGCCCCTGGAGGGAAACTCTGCTCGTGTGTCAGGCACGACTCCCTGGGGTTTCCGAAACCACATTTTTCCACTCTTCTGACCTTTAGGGTATGGTCTAGAGGGAGTAGAAAAACGGACTCCCACGGCAGAGAGAGTTTTGCCTTCCTGCTCACACCTGGTAAGGGTATCCTTCACCTGTGGTCAGTAGAGTGCCGAACCATCGAAGGGGGTATTGGTGAAGGACACCTTAAAGGGGTCAGCAAAGTTGCATGACCACATCCAGGCATGTCTTCTCAAAGCCACGTCTGTACCTGCGGCCCTACTCGCCCCATCGGCTGCATAAGAAATGAGCCGCATGAGGAGTTGACTATAGAGTTAACGGTCGCCAGCTTGGAGTTAATCTTGTCTTGAGAACCCGCAGCTGATGGATCCTGAAGGGTATCACCCAGTTCCTTAAGGAAAATGATGTGGAACAAACAAACAGGGTCTTAGATGAGGTCTGTCTGAGCCAGGAGGTGTGAAATGGCAATTAGGAAGAAGGAAGGGATGTTGAACCCAATGAAAATGAGACAACACGGACACATTGTTATGGTAAGTATATAATTTTCGTATCTAATTCATCATTTAGGACAGATTCCCAAGCTGCCTAAAAAGGGCCTGGTTGGACTCAAGGAAAGGCATTCCTGAGAATGGTACAGCCAAAGGAAGTCAGGGTTGTGGATTGTACATCCAGTTTATAAAGAGATACAAAAATGTAAGCTGTTGACCAAGTTTCTGCTGCACAGATGTCACTGATAAGAACTCTTTTTGCAAATGCTGTCAAAGTTTGGATTGCTCTGGTGGAATAAACCTTAGGCTTTGAATGCAAAGGCAACCCTCATGTTTTATAAACAAAGGAAATGAAATCCGCCAGGCACTTAGACAGATTGACCTTTGATACCTGTTGTCCTAGTTTTATTTTGGAAAAAGACACAAACAGTTTGCTTTATTTTCTAACCTCTATGGTGCAAAAATCTGAGCTGACTGTGGACATCTATTGTATTAAGGATGTGTTCACCTTTGGTAGAAAAATTTGGAAAAAAAATACAGATGAGTCAATGTGTTGATTTAAATTTGTTTCAGATGCCACCTTTGGAAGAATGGAAGATTTGTTCTAAGTGAAACTCTATCCTTGTGGAATATGAGAAATGGTGGCTTGGATGAGAGCACTTGCAGCTCCAAGAACCTGTGTAGCAGAAGTAATGGCAATCAGAAAAAGGTCTTCCAAGAAAGAAACTTTAAACTGGCAAAGGCCACAGGTTCGAAAGGTTTTTGAGTTAAAAACTGAAGCCAGACCGTTATATCCCATGGTGGGACTGGATCTCAAACAGGAGGTTTCCAACAAGAAAGTTCCTTTGAGGAAAGGTTTAGCTACTCTAAGCAAAGCAGTAGATGAAACATTATGTCCTATGTGAAAATTTTAAATAGCAGCCATCTGGAATTCTGTAGTACAGTAACTGGAACCCTAAAGAAAAAGATCTGAAAGAAATGTCAGTATCGATGGAAGAAGGGCAGAGAAAGGGTCCAAACCCTTTGAGGATGCCCAAATAGAATTTTTTTTTTTCATTTGCTCTTGCAAGTCTTTTTTGTCAAGTCCTTTTGAGAAGAAGATATAGGGACTACTGCAGAGGAAATCCTAGTGTTTCTCTGGCCAGCATTACAATTGGAGACACTACGAGTTTAATTTTAGGGTTTAGGGTCTGAAGGTCCAGTAGAGGCATCTCAGATGGATCACTGCTTAGATCCGGGATGTGATCCAGCACCTACGACAATTACAGTAAGTGAGGTCAAAGGAAGGGGAACCATACCTGATGGAGCCAGAGTGGGGTAATGAGGATCACTTTGGTCTTGCACCTTGTGGCTTTCTAAATGGATTTTTGTTTGAAGAAATATTGGTGAAAAGGTGTATAGGAGACCTCAAGGCCAAATGTGGACTACAGTATCTCTCAGTGAGTGTTCCTGTGGATAGAAGAAAGCAAAGTAACTGTTGCATTTGTTGTTTAGGTAGGTGGTAAATAAGTCACAACAAGGCTGGAATCTCCTGGATTGCTTTGGATCTTGATGCCATAATTTGTTTGAGAGAGCACTTGTGAGGTAATAGAATCCTGCTCAACCTGTTTGCTAGTATATTTAATGCCCCAGGAATGTACATTACAACCAGAAACTAATGGGAAGACATCATCCATTGCTATACTTGGATGGCCTCCCAGTAAAAAGGATATGAACGCGTTCCACTTTGTTTGTTGATGTACCATACCACTGACATATTGCCTGCCTGGATGGAAATCACACCCTTAGTTAGGAAGACCTAAAAGGCCTCATATCCAAGACACTGATGGGAAGTTTGGCCTCCACTGATGACCAGGTCCCTTGAACAGTCTTCCCTTTGAAATGTCCTTCCCCCCACCCTAGAAGGGAAGCAACCATGATTACTGTAGTCTGGGTAAAAGGTGGGAAAAAGGTCTGCCTTTTTCAACTAACAGAGAAGTGATCTACCAACTTATATGGTTTCAGCATACTTAAGTGAGGTGGATTCTGATGTGAAGGGGATGAATGCTCTGTAACCATTGGACAGTCAGTGGCGATTGTTGTACTCTCATGTGGTATCTTGTTAATGGGACTAATGTAACAGTCGAAGCTATCAGACCTAACAGGCGGACAATCAGTCTTGCCTGTGGGCAGAAATGCTGAATCACTTGAAAGGCTATGGGTCTTAATGAATGGACCCTTGTAATGATGAGTTTTGAAATTTGTTGAACCGTTTGTATCTGACATCTTATAAATTGTATTTACTGTGAGTGGCAGTTTGCTCTTTATATGATTGACTGTTATTCCCAATTAGTCTGTAAGACTGAGAAGGAATGTCTGGTGTTGCTGTGGTATATCCTTGGTAGCATTTAGGAGCCAATCATCTAAGTATAGGAAGGCTTGGATCACCTGCAGTTGTAGATGAGCTGCTACCATTGCCATAATCTTGGTGAACATATGGGGGGGGCTGTAGTGAGACCTAATGGATATATTCTGAATCAATAGTGATTGGCTCCCAGACGGAAACAGAGGAATCTCCTGAATTGCCTTCAGATCTTGATGTGGTAGTAGGCATTCTGGAGATCTACAAAACACATCCAATTGCCCCCTTTCAATACAGGCAGTACAGACTGTGCTGTGACCATCTGGAATTTTGTCTTTCTGACATATTGACTGAAGTGACTGAGATCCAAATTTGGTCTGAAGTCCCTATAAAAGAAGCTGGAATAGACTCCACATTCTCACTGATCTGAGGGGACTGGCTGGATGACTCCTTTGCTTAGCAGCTTTAACATTTCTGCTACTGTGGAATTCAACTGATTGGGTGGTGTATCAGGAATCTTCAATATTTTCTTTGGGGGAGACAAAAAGGGTATGATATAGCATCTGGTGAGTATCCTTAGCATTCATGAATCAGACATTATGGTTTGTCAGGCTAAAGGGTGTAAGGTTATGCATCCTCCAACTGCCTCCAGAGTACAGTAGTTGGACAATCATTAAATGATGCTGGTAAGGTTTCTCAGTGAAAGGGCCATGGAAATCTTGGTTCTGTAGTCTAGAGTCCAATTTTGCATCTTGGGTTGTGTGCCCATTAGAATTTCTTCCACCTCTGCCATGGGGAGAGTTATCCAAAGGAGTGTCATAGTCAAAAGCTCTGTGATTTTGTGATCCACATTTTCTTACCTCCCCTTTGATTCCTAGAAAAGGATCTTTGTGGACAAGAAAAAACTATTTTCATCGCAGACAGGATCTTATCACCTTGTTCGTTCCTGGTAAGTGTTTCCTTTATGCTAAGTCCAAATTCAGTTGAACCGTCATAGTGGGCATTTATAAAGGACACCTTGAAGCTTTCTGAGAAATCACAGCATCTGCATCCAGGCATGGCAACACATGGTAATATCTTGTGATGGCTACTCCTGATGTGCTATCAGCTGCATTTGATAGTAGTCGCATGGCCACACTAGATGTACATTGCAGAGTTGACATTTGGGCATCCACCATTTTATGGACTTCCAATGGTAAGTTACATGAAAGAGACTTGAAAACCTCCTCGATCAAGCCCCTTCAGAAACGTGTCAAATGCGCTAGGTAATTCAGCACTCAAAATGCAAAGGCCACTAAAGTATAAGTCCTCTTCTCTAGTCTTTCCAACATCTTGGACTCTCTTCTGGGGGATGGATAGAGGAACCATGGCATCTACTGGAGGGCCTTTGGACCAATGTTTCTTATCCTTCAGAGCTATCAAGATTCTGTCTGTTTTTTTTTTCTTTTTTTGAAGGGACTCTGCCACATCAGGTTCACTCCAAGCCTTCTAAGCAATAAAGTCTATTAAGGCATCAGGAGGTTGAACCACCCAAGTCGCTGATGGGCCAGACCCAAAAGTTCAAGGTACATGGCCTCATCAAAAGAAGGAGCTTCGTTGGCCCCCACTTCATCTATTCTAGTATGTCCACAAAGAGGACATCCGTGAGGGGGGATCTTGGGGATCCTTCATCTTCAACTAAGTTTATTTGCTTCTCTTTGCATGTCCTCTTTCATGAAACATGTCTCAAGGGCTCTGACGGAGACACAGAATCGGAAGGAGAACTTAAAAGTCGAGCTGGCTTGAAGATAACTGGGTCTGTCCATCCCTGTCAACTTGAATGAGAAGAATAAGGCAGAGGATCCACTGGAAGTTGGGATGGATCCAAACTCGGTGCATGCACCTGTCTTCTTCGTCCAGCCAAGGCCTTTCCTACAGTTTTGACAGCTGACTCAGCTATTATAGCCAATGATAAGCTACCTCTATCAGCCAACTTGGGGAGTTTCCTGAATCCAACAGTGGCCAATTCCAAGGAGGATTTCAGAGCCAAGTTGTCAAGTGCTGAATTACTGAGGGGGAGGAACAGTTCCAAAAATGTTAGTGTTGTCTCCATTTCAAAGCTCCGACTCCAAAGCTTTGGCTCTGGCATTCATCTTGACCTAAAAGTATTTGAGTTGAAAGAGTAGAGGAAGAAGTCAAAGACAAAGTTTCCAGGGCTATTGGGTTCAACGAAGGTGCACCAGCTCTGAGAAAGGAGTCAGTGTCAGAACAAGGTGGGATGAGGTCGAAGGGCCTTATCCAGAACCTCTTCTGTGGGGTGGTGCCAGGAGGACCTCAACTGAATCTGTATCGAAATGGGAATTGTGGAAACAATACATACAAGGGAGCAATGCGGCCTAAAAGGCAGCAGGACTTAAATGAGATATGTACTGTTTGAGTGACAAAGATTGGGTAGACTATAAGTGATGTATAATGTTTGCAAATGAGAGTGTGTGAATATGGTTTGTGATGTAAAATCCTTGTGACTAGGATTGTGTCTGTTTGTTTTCATTTATATCAATGTATGATTGCCTATGTAGTAAGTGATGGTTTAATGAAGATGTTTCTTGTTTAAAAAAAGCAGGAATTGAAAAATGTATGTAATGTTGCTTAGATTATATAATATATAGTAATATATGTGAAGTATAATGTTTATGTTAATATAGTTTGATTGTTATAGTAATATAAATTTGCCTATGTCACAAGTGATAATTCAATAAAGGTGTCTGAAAAAAAAAAGTGTTCTCATCATCTGGTTGAAGTCCATCTTGGTAAGATATCTGGTGGACCAACCAGAACTTCAACGAAGAAGCTACAGATGCAGGTCTTGAAGCTGGTTTGTGCTGAAGCCACAGGGAAAAGGTAGATTTTTGGTGAGGGAGTCTGGATCCAGATTGCAGATGGATCCTGCGGCATCGGCGACTTAAGTGCCAGTCCCAGGAGACTAGATAGATCGAGGACCTTTTTTGACTTTTCTGTCATTTTCTCTTCCTGTCTCTTCTCATCTGCGGATTTTTTTCAGGGCTTTCACTTTTATCTATCTTTCTCCTTCTCCTTTCGTTTGTCAGTAGAGGGAGATGTAGATGGTTGCCTGGTTTCAGAGGAAATCATAGTAGACGCTGTCTGATGGGGAAGTAAACCCTTGAGAATCAACTTTTCTTTCCTGCCTTGGAGGACTCTGGATCCAAAGACAGCAGAGATACTGCAGGTATCTTGAAGATTAGAAGTAACTAAACAGTAGGCACAAAGGGAATGGGAGTTTTGAGGATGGATTTTATGTCCACAAGCTGAACACTTTTTGAACCCAGTAGGCTTCTCAGACATCAGAACAACATATAAAAGAAAACTAACGAACCAGTACTGATACTAATTTTAGGTACTATAAATTCCTTCAAAATTTTTTATAAAAAAAAACTTACAGGCTAACAGCAGAAAAGAACAATACTTATTCTAAGTAAGTAAGACTATAATCTAAAAATCTATAGGTATGACTATATGAAATGAGACTGTAAGTTAAGTAACAATAAAAAAAATTCTATAAGGTAACACAGTTACGCAAGCTATAAAATTTCATAGCTATACTAACCCTAAAACCTAACCTAATCTTAACTCTAGCAAAAATACTATAAGGAAAGGGAGGAGTTGAAAATTTTTAAGAAAGTTTTTGCTTTTACTGATCGTGAGCACTCTGAGCTCTCAGAGGACAGATCTGGTCAAACAGGTGGCAAACGAGAGCTGAGGTAAATCAGTTAGAAGGAAGGGATTGTAGGTAGGGGAGGAGTGAGAGCTCTCGGTCTAATACTGTGGTATAAGGTGCCGAAGTTGGATCCAGTTGGATCTGACAGCCAAAATGCTGAACTGGATGAAAACAGACAACATCGGATTTTTTACTGGTTTCTCATGGAAGTTAAATCGGGTAGCAAGGCAATGCTGTTGGTCAGCTGGATACTGGAAGTTTACCACTAGTAAATAAAAAAAACAGCCATGATAAATTATGCCTCCTCACTTTCTCTCTGGCATAACCATTTACTTAAATAAAAAACAAGTGGAAAAAGATCATAGAAACAAAACCACTAATCCAATAAAACGATCGTGTCAGCACACAGGTTGTAAGTCCATAAAACATTTATTGTATAAATTCCACAAGCGCTTTCACCCTAACTCAATTGTAGGGCTTTTTCAAGTGTAAAAACAGTGTAACTCAATTGTAGGGCTTTTTCAAGTGTAAAAACAGTGTAACTGTTCAATCAGCCATCTTTAAATAACTTCATTTTAAAAAAAGGCGCCAAAACCAGTTTGACCTAAATTTAAAGTAACCACACACATTTTTACAACTGTCAAGTTTAAAAACACAAATAAATTCACTTTGTTTACCAAACATTAATAAACTTGATAAAACTTTGAATCAAAGTAGTATAAAACACAAAATAACAGTTCTATCTAAAAAAAGAAGAAGAGAAGGATGTCAAAAATTTAAAATACTTTAAAATTATGTTAAACAATACAATCAAAATGTTACTTTAATAATTGTCTCAGTGGTTGTTTTAAGTAATTATTTTGATAAATCTTCTGCTTTTTTAATCAAATAAGGCTTAATAGAAATATGCTCATTTAGTCCCGGGGGGTGGGTGGCATTCAATCTAATTTGCCAATAGGTCTCCCTACAGCATAGCCATACTCCCATTCTCCTCCTTTAGGGTCAATAGGTACTTGTTCAAGAATCCCAAAACGAAAGCCAGTGTGTTTAGGCTCCATTTGTAAATGTTTACTTAATGCATTATTAATATTCTCTTTTTTATGTTATATAAATGTTCATAAATTCATTTGTTCAACGCTCTCTCTGACTTCCCTATGTAGAAACTGGGACAGTCTCTACACAGGGCTAAGTACACAATACCCTTAGTATGGCAGTTGCCCTTGTTTAAGTAAATCCTACTGTTGCCATAATTTTTTAAGGTGATGGGTACTTCATCCAAAATGTATCTACAATACCCACACCTACCACACCTACTAGCTCCCTTATCCAAAGTAGTTGTACATCTATAATTGTTACTTTCGAACACCCTTAATAGTATTTTGGACGTTGAAAATGTCCAACAAGGTGTACGTGTACACCAAGGTACTGTAACTCAGATTGACAAAGTTATTAACAATGAATCAGGGCGTTTTCATAATGTTAGAGAATGGTTTGATTATGTACAAAGTAAAGGAGACTTTTTTAATAATTATTCCTGCCACCAAAATAAGTCTAAAGGGGCAGGTCGTTCTTTTACAGCATCTTCTTTAAAAGATGGAATTAGGGATTTGGAAAACAAATTGTATAAAATAAAATGTGTCAATATTGACATTGCATATTTAGAAGAATGTTTAACAAAAAAAGTTGTCCCACAAGGGTTACGTGTTTGTAAATACCCTGAGGGTTTTACATATGATTTGGACATGCTTAATGAATTTAATAGTGTGTTCGATGAATGTGGTTTTAAAATTTTAAAGCCGATGGTAAAATTTGCTAAAATGAAGGTGGATATGATGTTAAAGGAAGCAGAGAAATTGGATGAAGCCATCAGAAAGGATTTGTTATTTGAATTTAATAAAGAAAGTTATAACAGTTTTTACAGGATTGAAAGAAAATGTGAAGAAATATATGAGAGAAAGAAAAGAAAATTAGAAAGGGATTTGAAACAATACAGTGAAAATAGTGCTTATGTGTTCAAGGGGAGAATTTATAGGAACAGTTCATACAAATAATCTGATCCTACAGTTGTAAGGGACTTGACCAAATCTAAAACAGTTGAACAATCTAAAATAGGTGAAAAATTGTCAATAATAGACAAATTACTGTGGATGTTTTGCACCACAATCCAACCACCCCAGTGATTAATATTTCCACACCTAACCCCACCACTATGGATGCTGACAAAGATGTGGTAGTTACTACTGACATGGCTGAGGGAGGGGAAGAAAGAGAGTTGAATGAACAGGATTTTTCTGGGGGAAAGGGAAGAGGAAGGAACCAAGTGAAAACAAAAAAGAAAGGAAAAGTGTAATAATTAACTTGGACAATAAAGTAAATAGGGGAAATAGTTATTGATTCTGACAAAGTGACTTATTCCTACAATGGTTTTAAAATTTTTAACCTAAGTGGGATTGAGATTAATGAAGAACACTTTCACCTTTTTGAAAAAAGGTTTTAAATTTGTTCCAACAGTTAGATTTGATGTTTGTGATACTCTCATAGAGTTAAAACTGTGCACTAGAAAATTAAATTTTGCATTAATGTTTGAGCAGACCAATGGCTATGATACAACTAGCTTTAGAAAGGCTAGTACATTCAACCCTCCTCTCCATCCGGCTTTACAGGTGTTTGAAGAGACATGTGCATCAGATTTATACGAACTGAGGATAAAAAAATTAAGAAAAAGTTTTTGTTTAAGGCTAATTTGACCACAATGGAAAAACACATCTTGGAGGACTTACTCAACGACAGGGGGATTCGAATTATGAAACCTGATAAGGGGGGGGGGGGGGGTGGTATGGTCTTGGTCAACACTTTTGATTATTCTAGTAAAATTTTGAACATCCTGGGGGACGTTGATGTCTACATTCCAGTTTCTACGAATGAGATCAACATCTCTTACAGGAAAATAGATCTAGCCATAGAAGAATTCATCATGGAAGTTAGACTGGATGAAAAGATTGGTATTATGTTGACCATTAAGAAACCAAGACTAGCGACTTTCTTTGGAATGCCAAAGATCCATAAAAGTACAACTGACCCTCTATATAGGTCAATTGTGTCAGTGAAGGGGTCTAAGACATATGCTATTGCATCTTTTTTTGGACCATACACTTAAACACATCCCTGATCAGTATGAGCATATGTTGAAGGATTCTTGGGATTTTTTACGTGGTTTGACACTGCAGTCTTATGAAGGTGAGGTGTACTTTTTAACCATTGATGTGGTTGACCTATTCACCTGTATTCCAACTGATGAGGGTTTAGATTATTTTTGGCTACTTTTGAAGGACAGTAAGTCTACCTTGAGCTTTGATATTGACCTGTTGATAGAACTAATGAGAATTGTGTTGGAAAACAATTTTGTGTATTTTGAGGGGGAAACTTTCAAGCAGGTCAGAGGCGTAGCTTATGGGGGCACAAGTTGCCCCCATCTACGCCAACCTTGTCTTTTTACAATGGGAGTTGCAGCATTTGTTTCCTTCAGATTTTTATAACAATAACATCAAATTATACCAACGCTTCTTGGACGATTTGTTTATTATTTGGGAAGGACCAGCGAACACTATTGTGGAGTTTGTTGAGTTTTTAAATTCCACTACTGGATTCTTAAAATTTACATTTAATTTTGACCAGGGTGGAATTGATTATTTAGATGTGAGGTTAGATAAAACTAATAGGGGACTGAAATCAAGGATTTATAGGAAAAATATTTTCAGTAATTCCTACCTCCCCTACAACAGTGACCACCCCTGGAAACAAAAAAGGAGTATAGTCAAGGGCCAAATGGTCAGAGCGGCCAGGATGACATCAGAGTGGGATGATTTTTTTTGTGGAAATTGATTTTATTTCTGATTTGTTTAGTTCAAGGGGTTACCCCAGGATGTTCAATAAGGGAAGTGTCGGAAGAAATTATAAATGGTCGTGCAACTAGATATTCTCCTATTTTGGGGAAACCATTGGAAACTGTAAAAGATCATGAAGTGGATAGTGAACAAGCTTTTAAAAGAGCTATTGTCCTTCAACACAGTAACATTACAAGGGTAGTTAAGGACCTCATTCAGAGAAATTGGAAGATGTTAAACCACAATAAGGACTTAGTACACAAAGTAGGTGATCATCCTAACTTTGTTTATAAAACAGGAACAAATCTGAAAAGGGTGTTCGAAAGTAACAATTACAGATGTACAACGACTTTGGATAAGGGAACTAGTAGGTGTGGTAGGTGTGGGTATTGTAGATACATTTTGGATGAAGTACCCATCACCTTAAAAAATTATGGCAACAGTAGGATTTACTTAAAGAAGGGCAACTGCCATACTAAGGGTATTGTGTGCTTAGCCCTGTGAAGAGACTGTCCTAGTTTCTACATAGGGAAGTCAGAGAGAGCGTTGAACAAACAAATTTATGAACATTTATATAACATAAAAAGGGAATATTAATAATGCATTAAGTAAACATTTACAAATGGAGCCTAAACACACTGGCTTTCGTTTTGGGATTTTTGAACAAGTACCTACTGACCCTAAAGGGGGAGATTGGGAGAATTGGCTATGCTGTAGGGAGACCTATTGGCAAATTAGATTGAATGCCACCTACCCCCCGGGACTAAATGAGCATATTTCTATTAAGCCTTATTTGATTAAAAAAGCAGAAGATTTATCAAAATGATTACTTAAAACAACCACTGAAACAAGTATTAAAGTAACATTTTGATTGTATTGTTTAACATAATTTTAAAGTATTTTAAATTTTTGACATCCTTTTCTTCTTCTTTTTTAGATAGAACTGTTATTTTCTGTTATTTTATACTACTTTGATTCAAAGTTTTATCAAGTTTATTAATGTTTGGTAAACAAAGTGAATTTATTTTTGTTTTTAAACTTGACAGTTGTAAAATGTGTGTGGTTACTTTAAATTTAGGTCAGACTGGCTTTGGTGCCTTTTTTTAAAATGAAGTTATTTAAAGATGGCTGATTGAACAGTTAAGTTACACTGTTTTTACACTTGAAAAAGCCCTAATATTGAGTTAGGGTGAAAGCGCTTGTGGAATTTATACAATAAATGTTTTATGGACTTGCAACCTGTGTGCTGACGCGATCGTTTTATTGGATTACGGATACCCATTTACTTCAGGCATCCCATAAAGCAGAAGAATCTCTCACTTACTTCATTCATTCATTTATTAATTTCCAACTTAATCCAATTTAGGTTTATGGATGAACCAGAACCTATGCCAGCAGTCAGCAGGAGCAAGGCAGAGAAACTACATCTGGAAGGGATACCAGCTGATCACAGACGTAATCAATCACACACAGCAAGCACATCATCAAAAGCTGTCAAGCCATATCTGATCCAGTAGTGACCCCATTAGCAGCCTCCTTTATCCACAGAGTTTACTAGGCAAGTAGGGAAGTAAAGTAGATGTTCTTGTCTTTCTTCTCTATCACACATGCATGGTATACAAATCCATGAAAAACTTAAAGTAACTAATCCACCAGCAACATATCTTTGGGCCGCAGGAAGAAAACAGAATAACTGAAAAACAATGCAAACACAGAGTGGACATGCAGACTCTGCAAAGGAAGCACACCAGCCAAGAAATTAATTAGAAAAACTCATTGTTATGTAACAATGCCTATGCACTGCAGCACCATACCACCCACAGCATGCATTCCTTTGAGGCAATTTGGTGGAGCCTGTTCACGTATGGTATAATTTTTAGATGTGGGAGGAAATCAGTACATCTAGCAAAAACTTGCACAGACATACAGAGGCTGTCCAGACACCACACATAAGGCACCACAGTCAAGATGTAAACTGGATAATCAAGTCTTGTAAGAAAGCAAAGTTAATTGCAACTTTAAGTGAAAGATATTAGGATAGATGCACTATTAAATAAGAGGCAAAGGTGCATTAACATATGTAACAACACTACCCTGGATGAGTGCGTGAGAAGATGAACCCATTTGTTACTCAAGTAATGTTTGCTGGCATTCCACACCATCTAATACGGCACAAGTGACTTCTCACAGTTATAAAATTTGTTATCCTCAGGAAATGAAAGTGTGGATCTATCTTTTGTGTACATACTGTCATTTAAGCATTCTAGCTGTCATAACAGATTAGCACCATAAACTAACATATATCAGCATGCTTTCAACCATTCTGATGAACCATCCAGCTTTTTTCAGATATCATTAAAATATTCTAGTGGTCTCGAGCACTGCTACATACATGGCATATATATCTCTAAAAGTTTAAAACATTTAAAACTACAGTCCGTTGCACAATACTGCAAAGTAAAAATGATGGACTACGTCATCTTTGTAACTAAACATAGCCAATTTGCTTTTGCTGGTGAACTCTGACTGAGACTGCTGTGTACAGATATGCAAATGAATGAGGTTATACATTAACACCAAGGCGGACTGCATTCCCCCACCCTCTACTGTACTACACAGTGGAAATGATCTAATGTACCATGGAAAAAGAAAAACATTACACATACTGATAAGAATTACCAGACAATACTTTTTAACTCTCTAAATAACAGGAAAACTGCAAGAAAGTACTGTGCACACCACTGAGGTAGTTGTTAATGTAAACAAATGACTTTATATGATACGGATATATTTATATGTATATGATGATGAGGATTTATATGGTGATGACTTTATATGATACCACATTCCAATACATTTAAAAGCTCATTATCAGACAGATAAGTCCTCGCTCCACTTAATAAGGACTGAATTAGCTGGTTAGTGCTTAAAATGAGCCAGGTGCAGTTCAGTTTTAAAGAAGGGAAAGCAAAAGCATCCATTTTAAGGTCCTTCACCAGTTAAAAAACTGAGTAAAGAAACCGTTTTTTGCAGCTCTTAAATTCTAACCACTTTTAATGGCACAAACTTACTGCAGAATCTGTTCACAAACCATTAGAAATTATCTTAAAAAAACAAATTCAGCTTGAGTTTACATTACTACTTTTACAAAGAATGATTCTGCAGTTGTAAAACAATACAAATGAAGCGGAGCACTGACAGCTGAATACATTCCTTCAGCAGATACAATGTTGGAAAAAAAAAACATTTGGTAGAAAGACTTTTTGGGAAAGGGGTGGATACACAAATTTGTATGGCAAAGAAAAAACTTCCTATTTGTGATAATAGAATGTTAGATGTGAAAAGAGACACCTCACAAAACATACATCTTTCCCTGTTGATGTAAATTACCAGACCAGGTCTGCTACAAACAATAAAGCAATGGCCACAGTTAACTGGTGAATGATGGCATCACAAAAACATGACATTTCACTGTCAAATGGATTTTTTTGAATGGAGAAAATGTCATTATCTTCACTGTTTTCATAATAAAAGGCTGTAATGCTTCAAAGTACCAATATAGATCAGCTTGGCATGGAAAAGAGTGAAAAAATTACAACAGACATTGACCTGGAATATATAAGTTAAGTGAACACAGAGATGGATGCTAAACATATTTAGAGGTTACTTTCAAATTTAAGAGAGTTTGCGATTTTGTTTATATTCCAAGTAGACCAACACAAGTTTTTGTCAGTGATCTACACAATTTATTTGTTATTTATTTTTTTATTTATAGTGGTTTGTTAATCAGAATAGTGGATTAATCCATTGTAGAAATATTTCAGTCACAACATGGGAGTTATAACAGAATGCAAGTAAAGTATATATATAAAAAAGTAGCAAGTATAAAAAAGCCATTACATAGTTACAAGTCATACAAAAGTGTTCTGTATGAGTCAAGTTATCAACAATACAAGTCAAGTACAAAAAACAAGGTCTCCCATAAGCATAACAGTGTAAAACACAGTCAAAATAATGCATGTAGGAAGATACATTCTATACACATACTTAAAATGTAGGAATGCAGCTGTTCAAGTAAATAGCAGCTTGTATCAATAGTAGTAGTTATTACAAATATCAAATAGTCCATCACTGACCTTTATCAGACACTATCTAAGCCACAGAGCCAAAGGAAAAACAGTACATGAACAGAGCTGAAGTGGCGAATCAGCTGCCATATTTGCATGGTATGGGAGAATATTAAACTACCTAAAGAAGATCCGTGCAGACATATGGGAAGTATGTAAGCTGTAGTCCTACCCTATATACAGCATGCAATGCCACCATGGAAAACTTGCCTGTAGAAGAATTGTGGGTGTTTTCCTATACTACAAAGCAAGGCTTGATCCACTTGTTCCACTGTAAACTAGACGTAGAGAGAAGCATTTGGAGTCTTAGGCAACATAACCATTTTGCATCCCCACCAGCCCTCCTGGCATTGCTTATACACAATATAGGCTCACACTGTAATAAGCACTACTCTGAAATATTCAAAATGTACTTCTTTTACTACACCTATCACATGGGAGGGATCAAATGGAACTCTGTCATTTTGCACAGAATATTATAGGAACACAGAAGTAGCATACAGTATTTTGGGATGTACTACAAGCACCCAAGTCCCACGCACTCAAATACCACAATCTCGCTGCAGTCAAGGACTCTGTGTCTTAAAGCTCACATGGCAAACTGCACATGCTTGAATTCAACTACATGTTACGGTCACGTACTACAGCTGTGGGGAGAGAGTGGAACTGACGCACCTCGCTTGAACACAGTAGCTGAGTTTGGGTAAGGTTAGTGTGTCAGCCATGGGGATGTAATGTGAAAGGGTGAGAATGCAAGTTAGGTTTTTAGAAATGATCGGGAGGAAGGTTTTGGTTTAGGTTATTGTAAAGGGAGTGGAAGAGAGTTTTAAGTTTATGGAGCCGGGGGAGTTTAGGGTTAGGAGCAACTGGGAACTTTAATTTTGGGGAGCAGTAAGGGAGTTTAAGGTTTAGGAACTGGGAGGGGAGTTTGGGGTTAGGGAGCAGGAGCAGAGTTTCGGATTTAGGGAGTGATTAAGGACTTTAAGTTTTTAGGAGTAGGAAGGAAGTTTTAGGTTAAAGGAACAGGAGGGGAGTTTAGGGTTAAGGAGCAGGGGTGGAGCTTTAGTGCTATAGAGTGATCAGGGACTTTAGGTTTAGGGAGGACTCAGGAACATTAGGGTTAGGGAGAGGAGTGCTATGGTTATAGTTTGGGTTAGGTGCTTGATGGGAGTTTCAGGTTTAGAGTTAAGATTCTGTCATGGCTACATAGTTCAGTAGGGTTGAGTAGTTGGGATGGTTAGATAATTCACTAGGAGCACATTAGTGGGAGTTAGGGCACTTGCCAATCAGACCAAGTGGCAGTGAGCAAATGTGTTGCAAGCTAGCACATATGGACTCCTAGTAGATGCAGATTTTTGAAAAATTCTGTCAATATTTGTCTTTGTAAAACTTTTCTCAATTAAATTGTGACATTCTGTTTTGCATTTTACAAGGCAGAGCACACACTGTTAATACAGCATTCATTATTCTGTGGTAATGAGTGCCCTTCTAAAATACCTGAACTGATCTTCTCTGACTTGACCTGTGACACTGGTGGGGGAGGATCTTAACTGTAGCAGTGATATTTATTTCTGCACACTGTAGCAATGGTATGGCAGTTTACTGTATTAGGTTAGGAGCTGTTAGACTTCATCATGAATTCCTGGCTTGCATTCCCTCAGCTTCTAATTGCAAACTGTTTGACAATGAGCAAGACATTTAAGCAGAGGGTGATCCCAGGTTGCCCCTGAAATGAGATACTTATGTCCGGTAGGCTTACCCAGTTAACATGTTAATAAAATAAAATGAATAAATAAAATTACAATATTAGAAAACACATACATTGTTACAATTTAGTGTTACTGAAATTAAGTTTAGACAGTGTAAGTGGCACATAGGACAGCACACTGCCTTTAGTGCAGAAGGCTGTGGGTTCTGTTCCCACACCAGATAGACCAATTGCTGACACTATAGTGCAGCATAAGGGGAGTACTGCATTCCTGAGTGCATTGTCCTTCAAGTGAGATGTTAAAGTGAGGCTCCATCTGTTGGTGGTAGCTCAAGTGGATGTAAAATATCCAGTGGCATCTATCAAAAATAAAAAGGGTCCTTTATTTAAAAACAGTCCACACAACACTATTTACAAACTTACGTATTTACATATTTACAAATTTATACAGCATACAAATTTCCATTCCTTTCTGTTAGTCATACAATCACAGATATCTTACTTTTCATTAGTATGTTAAATGTCTATCTTCATTATCTTATTTGACTCCCACTCCTTTTTCCACAACCACTTATTTTTTTTCTTAAAATTACTGCTATTCTCTATTTACCATTAAATCTGATTTTATTTAGCCTTTTATTCCAAATGGTCAGACAAATAAAAATAATATTCTATTTTACAAACATATTCCTTATTTTTACAGCTGTAACATCCATATATAACTATATCCATATTTGTTTCATCCATCTCCTTTATATTTTCAAAGAAATTTTCCCCACAACTTTGCAGCCCTTACACATTTTAAGAAAACATAAGTCTTTCAATGATTTTTTTATATGGCATATTTCCCATTACTGATACTCTATTAACCACTAATGTCTATAAAAATATTGATACTCTACTTGCTTATTACAGCACACTTTTCATACTTTTATAGCTTTAACTTTCTCAACCGCTAGCTCAGCCAAAGGATTAACATAATAACGTTGTAGCATTATATTTCTATACAACACTTTCCTCTCATTTTCTATTTCATCGATTTTTATTTTCCATAATTTTTTTTCTTGATAACATCTTATTACTTCATTTAAACATACTTTTCCTCTTTTGAATTGTTTAACACATCCTAATCCCACTTATATTTGTACTTTAGTAAATGTACTAACTTTCAATCTTTTATCAAAAAAACTTTATATAAATTCAAGTAAACAGCATAAGCAATTGGGTTTATTAATCCTAAACAGCCATCTTCCTTGTCCATGTATAAGACTCCTCTCTTCACTGGATTCAATTTTGAACCCCATATAAAAGAAAAAAAATACTTATGCTATTTCTTTTTCATAGATTATTACATACCTCTCAACCTGGAAACATCAAAAATCTGGACAAGGCCCATGAAAAATAGGTACAAATCTGTACGCTGATTAACATCAAATGTGAATACATAATTATGTAACCCCGCCCACCAATGGAATTGTGGGATACCAACTTTCAAACACAAACTCAAGAACAGACAACCAAAATATGGCACCAGAGTCCCCCTGCAGCCATTCAAATATCCCATTACCTGTCTATTTCGTCTCATTTACCAAAAACACTAATGTGTGCATACTGCTTTACTTCTACAATGATTATTTGGATTTTATTTTTACATTTTATAGCACAATGCACAAACACTAGGACATATGCTAAACAAAGCAATACTTACTGTCTCACAATAAAAATAGACTTGGCATTAAAACTTCTCTGCCCTTGAAACTCACATTCATCAAAACAGCATTGAAAACCACACCACATCCAAAGAAAATGCATCTGGCCAGTGGTGGATAAAGATTACTTTTGGGCTGTTTTCAAACCATTGGCCCCTTCTACACAAAACAAGAAACATAGTGGCAGGCTGCCTCTCTCCATTAGAGATACAGGTGCTAGAACTGGGGTGCATTTCTAACTTCCATACACTAGTCCAGGTTTCTCTTGAATAGGGTTAGGGAAAATCTCTGCTTCATAAAGATGGGTAACCTGTTCCAGAAAAGGGGAATTCTCTAAGACATATACCTGTCTGTCCCTCTAATGTGTGAAATCCCTAGGTCAGGTAATTCTGGTGCTATTTCTTTTGCAGATACCCAACAAGGTCCATCAGAGTGGGACTGGGATCCAAGGATGCCTTGTATGCCATGCACAGATTACCTCTCAACATTCTGTAGGAAAAAGAATATAGAGAGATTTGATCTGAACTGGCTGGAGAAAGAGCTTGCTAAACAAAATGTCTGTGCTGGTTTTCTGATTATAATTCAAAATACTTTATACAAGCTAAGTTCTGCAACAGAATTATCAATGGGGTTTGATTTTAATATAGTATGTCACTGTTTCTTGTGTCTATTATTAACAATATTTTTCAATGTATGTACGGTAGCAAAACAAATCGCTGACTGACCATTTTGAAGACAAGGTCACTTCAAAGTTGCCCCTCCCCAATAAAAGCTTGTTGTCAGAAAGTGATGTTAAGCCTCTCATTAGAAAAAGCAGACAAGTTGGCTTTCGACTGAATACATGCTATGTTTCACACTGACTCATCTATAAAGTGCAGAACACTGAGCCTTGAGCAGTGCAAACAGCCTGCAGAGCTTGAAGCGACAGTGAAAAATGCAGAGGCCTTAGTTGTACCAATGTTCATCATTTTTTAAATATCATGTGAAAACATCCACTTTTAACACTAAACCACAAATATGGAATAAACAGGTAGGTCTCATGTTTCCATTAAGTGTAACCAAACATAAAAAATAAAAGAATAGTTTAAAACCTGTACTTATTTCTTTAAATTAAAAAGTAATGATTTAATAACCTTCCCCTAAGAAACTTAGCCCTGCCACCCTTAGATGTTTTCCTCAGTGCAATGTTGCCATAAATTCTTTCAGAGATATGCAGACCAGACCTGATCTAATGGACAAGCATGCTACTGCAAATAAATCATTTTACTATACCGGTGCATAATTTCCTATTCCTGTTTTGTCAAACAGATAAAGCTGCAGCACTGACAGTATTAACTGCTTTTAACCTTTTCTGTATTCACATTCACATGATGCCATTTCCCCAAGCCAGAACACAAACTCAGAGGCAGTACAAATCATGTGTAGTCCTGAAATGGTTGCTAGACTAGCCACACACACACACACACACACACACACACACACACACACACACACACACACAGTTCGTTCACCTCGTTTGCGGCAAAATAAAAAAAAAAAAACATGTAGAACGGCAGATAGATCCACTTGAACAACACAACACTGCTTGCGTTGCGGCAGAATAAAAAACGTTTCTCCTACTCGTTTCACCAAGCCAGAACACAAACTCAGAGGCAGTACAAATCATGTGTAGAGTGTAGTCATGAAATGTTTTCTAGACTAGTCACACACACCAACAGTTCGTTCACCCAGTTTGTGGCAAAATAAATAAATAAAAAAAAAACATATAGAACGGCAGATAGATCCACTTGAACAACACAGCATTGCTTGCGGCAGAATAAAAAACATGTTTCTCCTACTCGTTCCGTTCGCGCTCATCGCAAATATGTTTCCTCAGAACCCTGGACTTCCCGGTTCACTCTCATCATTGCAGGAAACTTGCAGATAAGAGATTTCACCCGAGACTGCAGAATAGATCCATCCATATTTGAAATAATACTGTTTCCCTCTTGCAGATCCAATGGAAATAGAATCACTCAAAAGTCCGGAAATGTGTGCACTAAGTCCTTGATCTCAATTCCAACAGGCTGGTAGCCCTGACGGAGCTGACATCATCACGCATATGATGACGTCAGCTCAAAGCCGGGAAAAAAATTTTAAATAAAAAAAATGCTAGGGAAAAGTCGGAAATGAAGGGGCGCCACTCAGGAATCGTGGCACCCCACTATTTGGACCCCAAAACTCGGTAAAAACCGAGTAACTCGGTACAGTTGGGAGGTATGTTATTAGCAACATATAAACACTAGCTAAATATACATTCTTTGCCAGTTTAACTGAATTAATCAAATAAACCTTTTATATAAAATGACAGCGTGTATGTTTTCCAGCAACAACAAAGCTCCTTTATTTCATCTAGTATCCTATTCCATTGTTCCTCACTTACATTTTTACCCCCAAGTCTTATTCCTAACACAGACATTTCTTTCATCCAGAAAGATACTCCTCCTATCTTTACTGTATCACCCAGTCCTTTATTTTTTTTTTCTTTTTTAAAGTCATGCCTATTATATTTAAAATATTGATGTATATAACCCATACCTTCTTTCATCCAGACACTGTTCCTCATAGTCAATATAATATCATTTGCAAAAGTAAACATGATTGGAATTTTTATCCCTTCATCGGTTCAAAGTTACATCTCTGACTAATGCATTCATAACTAACACAAATAATATGCCACACATAGGGCATCCCCAACTATGCCATTTTTTACATCCATTTATTTGCTTAACTATCCATTCACTACAATTCTTACTTTATTTTTATTATATGCATAACAACAAATATTCTTAATGTTCTTACTAATGTTATACTCTTCCATAATTACTACTAAATAAATCTTTACACATAAAATTGGAAGTTATGTAATTATCATAACTTGGCATCTGTGTTATCCATTTTCATTCTTCCTCACTGATGGGTCATGGATCAGATTCTTTGATCTGACTTGGCAGCATTTTACAGACTTGGATCCCAGTCTCAAGCTCCTCCCTCTACCCATAATGTTCTACATCTTCCTCACCTTCCTCAGACAGAGTTTGCTATCTTACTGGCTACTGAATATAGAGACAGAAGCAGACAGAAACATATCAGAGGCTCAAACCAGGAATGTGAAGGTTCTTATATAGTCCACAGATCCTCTAGGACCAAATAAGTCCAGAGATGGTTGGGAGGGAAGATGAGGAAGAATGAAAATGGACAACACAGATGCCAAGTTATGGTAAGTACATAACTTCCAAATCTACGTAAGCCTTGGGCAGCCTCAAGGAAGGATACACTAGAGCACTGCCGAACTAGAGCAAACTCTACTTCTGGAGACAATGCCCAGTTTATAATGTGTCACAAAGGTATGAGTCTTTGACCAAGTGGTTGCTGCACTAATTTCATCAGTCTACATTCTGTAGGAGAAAGTAGATAATGTAGCCATAGATCTAGTAGAATGGGCCTTGGAAGAGCAAGGCAATTATAGACCATTATTCGAATAAAGTGAAATACAGTTAGTAATCCATTTAGCCAGGGTAATTTTAGAGACTGCTTAACACAGACAGTTTTGGGCAAAGGATACAAATAGTTGACCAGACTTTCTGCACTGTGTTGTTCTATGAAGACAGAAACGTAGTCTGTCACATTAAGAAGATGTAATACATATTCATCCTTGTTAAAAAATTCTGGAAGAAGACAGGCAATTGTATAGATTGATTAATATTATTCTCCATGGCTATTTTAGGCATAAAGGATGGGTTGGTACGAAGGGACACCCTATCCTTATGAAAAATAATGCAAGGCAGTTTGGACAATAAGGCCTGAAGTTCAGAAATTCTCTTTGCTTATGTGATAGCTACTAAAAAGACAGTTTTCCAAGACAGGAATTTCATATCACAAGTGTTTGCTGGCTCATAAGGTTTTTGAGTCAGGCCTTGAAGTATAACCATGACATCCCAAGGAGGAGAAGCATCCTTTATAGGTGGTCTTACCAAAAAATCCCTTTCATGAATTCCTTCCATTGTCTGGAATTCAAAAGGGACAAGAATTATATCCAGTGTGAAAGTTGGAAATAGCTGCCAACTGAGATTTTATAGTGGAAAAACTAGCTCCTTCCTTAAAAACTGAAGTAATAAAAAGAGGGATGGCTGAAACCGAAGCTGAAAAGGGGTCAATATTGTCTTTGCCAGCCCATATAGTAAATCTTTTCCATTTACTTCTCTAGATTTTCTTAGCAGATGCTTTTTGAGATGCTAAAACTATATCATGAACGGGGGAGCAAGCATGGACTTTCGTTCAATCACTGGAAGTGGAGAAACCATGTGGTCAGCTTGAGGGTGTAGAGAGTGGGGTGCTGACTCTCTGACAGGTGAGATAGTAGGTCCTGACTGGGCTCCAGAATCCAAGCAGGATATTTCAGATGAGACCAGAGAAAGGGGAACCAAACCTGATGAGGCCAAAAGGGGCAATGAGTATGAAGGAGCTCTTCAGCCTGCTAGCTTTCTGCAGGAATTTCAGGATTAAAGGAAGCCGAGGATAAGCATAAAGGAGATCGGGAAGGTGTGTGTGTGTGTGTGTGGGGGGGGGGGTTTACTCGAAAATTAGAGAATCCCTCTGTAACTCCCCTGGAAGGGATTAGAGTGAAGTACTTGCTGCACTTGTTGCTTTGGGGAAAAGCAAAGAGGTCGCAGCAAGGTTGTCCCCAAAGGTTGAAAAGATTTGCCACTGATTGATTGAGGGACTACTCATGAGGGGTCAGGATGGACCTGTTGAGTTTGTCTGCAATAAAGTTGGATTTCCCTGGCATATGCATTGCAACTAGGAAGTGGTCTGAAGATATCACCCATTCCCAGACCCTCATGGCCTCTCTGCATAAGGGGTAAGAGCATGTTCCTCCTTGTTTGTTGATATACCAGACTACTGACATGTTGTCGGTGTGATTTCCAATAGTCCAAAAGTGGAGGCTGTCCTGAAAGGCTTGCAAAGTTAGAAGAACTGCTCTCATCTCTAGGACATAGATATGCAATCTGATCTCCCAGGAAGACCACTTGCTTTGGACCATCTTTCCCTTGAAATGCCCCCCCCCCGCCCTAGCTAGGAAGCATCCATGGTCACTGTGGCTGTGTGAGTGTGGCGGGGGGGGGGGATGACCTGCCCAGGAACAGGCTGTCCGAATGAATCCACCATTGAGGATGATGTTTGCAAATCAGGGTTAACTTGATAGGAACAGATAACTGCTGGTAAAGAACAGACCACTGAATAGCTAAGGTCCATTGAAGGATTCATATAAAGAAACCTTGCTAAGGGAACTAGGATGATGGCAGCTGACATAGAGCTAAAAGCTTGAAGTATCATTCTTGCCGATGGAGACGGTTGAGACAGTATGTCCCATACTTGGCTTCTCAAAGGAGATATATGATGTGCAGGAAAAGAAGCCATTTGGTGTGACATATCCAGAAGGGCACCGATGAATTCCAAATTCTGAATGGGAGATGGGTGTGATTTGGTAAGGTTTATGATAATGCACAGGGAGTTGAAGATCTGAAACAAATAATCCCTGACCTGAGGTAATTGATGCCGGGTTGGGGCAGTTAGAAGCCAGTCATCCAAATATGGAAACACCTGGAATCCTTTCAGTCTCAGGTGACCTGCCACTACTGGCATGCATTTGGTAAACATCCTGGGGGCTGTGCTGAGTCCAAAGGGCAGACATCTGAATTGGTAATAACTGGCTCCCAGCCAGAAGTGCAAATGACATCCGGAGCATCTGCCTATTTTGATGTGAAAGTATGCATCCTGAAGGTCTATCCAATCATCCTTGCGCAACAGTGGTAGAATGAACTGAACCAATATCATCCAGAACTTTGACTTCTTTATATACTGATTTAGATTACTCAGATCTAGAATGGCTCGCAGGTCCCCTGTTTTCTTTGGCACTAAAAAGAAGTGGGAGTAAGTTCCGAATCCTCTTTGTTCAGTTAGGACCTCTTGGATGACTCTTTTTGAATTTCCAGTACTGCGTGCTCCCTCTGACTAGGTGGTGCATAGGGGAGTTTCATTTGTTCCACTAGAGGTGGAAGGAAAAAGGGAATGTAATAACCTCTGGATATTATGCTTAGCACCCAGGAATTTGCTGTCAGATTGGTCCAGGTTTCCAGGTGCAGGGAAAAATGACCCATGACTGCCTCCAGAGATGGACAGTCAGGCAGCACTTTAGGAGCACTGATAAGGCCTGTCAGTGAAGGTTTCTCTGCAGGCCTGATTCTGTGGAACCTCTCTGCCTCTGTGGCGGCATCCACCATTGAAACTTCCTGCTCTGCCTCTTAAGACGTATCTCTGCATTGATCCTGATAAGGTCCTTGGGATTTTCGAAACCAAGTCTTCTTACCACCTCACCGATTTAAAAGGTATGCTGAGGGGTAGAAAATATGATTCCAGTGGCAGACAGGGTCTTTCCTTTCCAGAGTTTCTTTGAAGGATGGCCAAAACATAGAAAAATTCTCAAAGGGGGGATTGATAAAAGATGCTTTAAAAGGTTCTGCAAAGTCAAAAAAGCCTCATTCAGGCATGTCTTCTGACAGCAGCAGCTGAGCTTGCTGCCCCTGAGGTGCCCTCCGATGTAAGGAAGGCAAGCCTCATGGAGGAATTAGCCATAGAAGCAATTGTAGCAATTGAGGAGATACTTTCCTGAAGTTTTTATCCGACATTGCTTCTCCAAGAGAGTTGGAAAGTTCCTTGACCAAATCTCTCTGCAGTTGAATGAAATGTGCCAAGTAATTTAACGACCTCAGTGCAAAGGTAGCTGAGGTGTAAATGCACTTACCAAACTTGTCCATTCCTTGAGATTCTGTGTTCAGTGGATGGACAGAGGAGCTTTGTTTAACTAGCTCCTTTTTGGTGGCTGCCGCTGCCACAACAGTGGCATCAACAGGAACACCTTTAGTCCAATGCAATCTGTCTTCAGGAGAAACAAGGAATTTGTCAGGGCATTTGGGGATTGGTTCAATTGTGTCCAGCTCCTTCCAAGCCCAGCAGGACACTAAATCAATTAGTTTGTCCACCTCGGGGGTCACTCAAGATGTAGATGTGCCAGTCCTGAAAGCCTCCAAGAACACCAACTCTTCAGAAGAAGGAGGCTGGGCTGATCAGCCACCTTTCTGTCTAAGGATCTCTAAGATGTCTCCAAATGAGAAATTATCTGGTGGTGATCGAGGGGCTCCTTCTCTCTCATCAAAGTGAATGTCTTCGGTGAGGGACTTCATTGGGAAGTCTATTGTGTCTCCTCTTGCACATTTTCTTTCGAGAAACATCCTCTTTGGGGTGTTCAGGGGAGGTATCAAAAGAAATTGAGGCTTTCTCAGGGGGAAGGACCTGGAGGCTTCTTGAGGTAGGCTGCACTTGGACAGGAATGATGAGCTCAGCACTCTGATCCAATAAAGTGAAGGATGAAGGGGCGTATCAGATAATGAGGTTGGCTCTCTATGAGAAGATAAAGCCCTTTCTACAATACAGAAAGCCAACGGATCGAGAGAAACTCCCCCATCTCCCTCGGAGCTGATACAGTTGAGGAAGAAAAAATGAGAACTTGATCCTTGGCCTCCAGACAGAATTGGACCCGAGCTGTCGAGGGCCAAAACACTGAGAGGAAGGATGGCTCTGAGAAGGTCAGACCCAAACCTCTCCTCCCAGGTTCTGATGCCAACATAATAGATCCAAAACCTACTCTGACCCAATGAAATCAGAGCAGGGCTGGTCAGGGTAGCCATCAGAGAGGACGAAGGAAGCTTTCCTGGCTCTGATACCAACTCTCTGGGGCACCTAGGATCCTGTGGCTTCCAGATCACTGGTCGGATCGAAAAAGGAGACTGAATCAGTTTAGTGGGGACACTCATGGATCCAAGAAAGGGATGGAGCTGGCAAAACCCCCATCTGGATTTGAACTTTGAGTAACCTCCACATCATCCTGTCCATATCAACATCAGATAAGCTCCTAGAGGACCTTCAGGAAGCTACTGATGTAGGCCTTGAATGTTAGTTAGGAGTTTGTAATAACTTAGAAGGCAAAGCTGGGGATGCTATCCTCAAAGCATACTCAAGTGTCCGGTTCCTAACTCTCAGATCCAAGGTAGAAGTGGATGATCTAGAAGAGTTACTGTGGTGATGATACTAGCCAGATCTGAAGAGTGTTTTGGATCAGATGGAGTGAAAGTAGGTCTTGGATCTAACATGAAGAGATTCAAAGTCTTAGATGATTTTGATGGAGGTTCTGAGGAAGTCCTTGAGGTATTGTGAGGACATTTCCTGAACTGAACTGCAAAGACCCAGAATGACTTTTAGAGGAGATTTGAGCCCCTGGTGAAGAGGACAAAGCTGGTAAAAGTCCTTTCAATATTAACTCGTTTCTGAGATTTGTAATGGCTCAAGGATTAAAGCCCTCACAAATGTCACAAGCCAATCACAGATGGTCCGGTCCTATACGCATCAGATTGGAGAATTTTGTGCTCACAATCTGAGCAGCACTTAAATCCTGCTGGCTTATCTGACATAACTCTAACAATTATGATACAGTGCAAAGCTAAAAGATCAAACACACAGTAAGAACACTGCAAACCCAAAACAATAAAGTTTAAGATAAACTTTAACTATTAGAAAAACATTTTTTAAAGATAAATCTAATACAAAGTGAAAGACAGTAACAAAGCAAATGGAGAGCAGAAGTGCCAGTGGCCCTGGGAAAAAGTAGCCGTTAAGGTAGGACTAAAGTAGTAGTCCCTAACGCCTGACAAAATGTAATGGGGAGGGATGGAAAGGGAAGGTAAACTACCAGCAATAAATTCAGATCAAATTATGAACAAAGAGAAAGGTTAAACTTCGCTTTATCAGCCAAAAAAGCAGTTCTCAAACTCAGGACCAAGAATTTGCTTCTGTACCTGATAAGCTGCAAACAAGATCTGAGGAAGCTGGGGAAGATCTACGGCATTTTGGGTAGAGGGAAGAGCTCCATACTGGGATCCAAGTAAAAAAAATGCATCCGTGCCAAATCAGAGAGTCAGATCCATGACACATCAGTGAGGAAGAATGAAAAGGACAACACCAGATCCTTCATTTAACCACTCATTCATAACTTTTAAGTAAAAAGTATTTTTTTTTGCCAATCCATAAAATTTTTATAAAAACTGATATCTTATTTCATCTAATCCTGAAACTGTTTGTAAATTAACTTGTCTAAGTACTTACCTAATTCATATAAGAAAATTTTCTTTTCCAATTTCTTATTTTCTTCTTCTATCAATTTTTTAACGTGCCATTCTCTTTTTTGTACTTTCTTTCCATCTTGAAACATTTTCTTAACATAAGTTATTAGAATATTCATAATTTGTTCCTGAGATCTTCTTATCTCTCCTCTGTCATCTTTCATTTCTCTCATTATGCTAGTATTTTCTATAACTATGTTACTCAAATAAGCTGATATCTTTTCTTTATGTTGTAAATAATATTTTAGCTTAAACAAGAACTATTTAATTTTGTCTTGATTCTTTTCATAAATGTTCCATTCAATCACATAATATTCTCTATCATTCCTTTCCACACCCTTTAAACTATCTATACACAGTTTTATAATTTTTTCCACTTTTCTTATATCTGACTGTCATTCTAAAAAAAACATTATTTATAGTTTTCTTTCAAAGCTAGCCACAACTCAAACCAGCTTTTACAGCACACTCTAATGGAAACGTGAACTTTCCATAAATGCATACTTATTTTTTCCAGTTTCATCCCACAATTTCTCATTTAGTCTTTTTATTCCTTTTCCCAATCAGATATACTCCTTACTTTCTTGTATTTCTATTTGTATGGCTGAGTAATATGAAAAACCTATTATAAGTGTCTCTCCCTTGGCTATACTTAAACCTTGTGATATAATAAAATAATCTATTTCGGTCTTATATATACCTCAAAAATATGTCCACAAATTATTATTCCAAATCTTTAAATTGCCAGATTTTATAACTTCAAACATTTTCTTAACATATTTTCCTTGTCTCCTTTTTCCTCTCAAATCACAATTAAAATCTCCCATTAATGGTATATTTCTAGTAATTACTACATAATCAAAAATCTTACGAAATAAAATTTCCCTTTCTTTACTTGTAACACAGGCATACAATGCTATAATTCTATATACCTGATTATGCCATCTGAGATCTACAATAGTCAATCTTCCCATCACTGCCAATGTTATGTTTAATATTTTCATTGACTTTCTACAAAGTGCACCTATGCCAGAATGTTGTTCCTTTCCTAGGTTGTATATTGTACCTGCTCCCCAAAGTTTCTTTGTTTACAATCTCTCCTTTTGTGTCAAAAATCTTACATTTTCCAATATTATTGTGTCAACATCACCAATTTAGGATGCCCTACTTTTTTACTAATATTTTTGATACTACTTACATTTAGATTTACTGAAAGCACTCTAAAGCCGTCATTGTGCTATACTGAAGTTGACCAGAAATTGTGTAAATTTAAAGTACTTATCTGATTTGCATTATCCATTTCCTTTTTTTCTCTGTTATACTTATCCCTTTAAACTTTCCTTTTCTGTGTCTTACTCTTTTGCAAATAGAATTCTTTTCACTTTTCACTATTTTCCAGTTTATATCTTCCTCATCACTTATTTTGGAACCTTCTTCAATATTATGTTCTCTCTTTGTCCTTGTCTTTATATTAGCTTGACCTTGCTTCCCTGTTTACTCTTTATCTTTTATTGAGACTGTTTCTTCCCTTCTTGTACTGTCCTCACTTTTGTCTTCTTCTTTTTCATCATTTAATCTAGATTACAATCTATCCATAAATGCCCCGACTTTGCTATATTTATAACATTTCAACTCACATGACCTCTTTCCCCACAAATATAGCATTTCCTTTTATCACAGTTACTTATCAAATGATCATCTTTTCCACAAAATAAGAAGTTGTCTCCATACCTCTGTTACCCTCTATATTTATCAAACTAAGGATATGAACATTTTTTTTATTTCTCCATTTTCAGTACAATATGACATTCTCATCCTCACTCCACAATTCTCTGTTATCATAGACTTTACTAATAGGTTCATAGGTTCATAGGTAGGTACAAGGCTATTGGCCCAAGGGCCTATGTAAGGCTAGCCAGCAAGGTTCCATGGCTTACTCCACCCAAGAAAGTTATTTTCCTGTGCCACTGTCGAGCAGACACACAGAAGTGATCCCCGGGGTGTATTTCCTATTTCCCATCTACTCATCAAGATTTTTCTTGAAGAGTGCTAATGAAGAACTTTGCTTGACATAGATGGGTAGCTTGTTCCAGAGTATAGGAAGTCTCTGGGACAGGAATCTATCCCTTCAGTGTGTCCTGTTTATTGTGGTGACAAGGTTTAGGTCCCTAGAGCATGTAGCTCAGAGGGATTGGGATTTCTTTAGGTGTAGCATGTCCAACAGCTCTGGGTTTGACATAGCTTTATATGTTAGGCAGAGATCACCTCAGAGTAGGCGATATGCTACGGAGTAAAGCTGGAGTTTTTTTGAGGTGGTCAGTGTAGGGCATTTGTTTGAGGCCAGTAATCCACTTTGTGAGGTACTTCTGTGGTCTTTCCAGCTGCTGCAGATGTCTTGTGAGGTACATTCCAAAAGGGGCGTTGTACTCTTTAATGGGTCTAATGAGTGACAAGTAGAGGGTAACAATGACCTCTTTTTTTCTGGATGAGAACCCTTTTATGATGAGGTGTGCTACGTAGAAGGACTTCCTGACTACTGTGGCGATGTGACTATCAAAGGAGAGACTACTGTCCACCTGGGTCCCAAGGTCTCTTATCACGCATTCGGTATTAAGTAGATTGCTGCCTATGTTGTAGTTCATGGTACAGAGTTTTTACCAAAGGGGATGACACTGCACTTTTTGACATTGAGGTTGAGGCCATGGCTCTGACACCAGGCATCTGCATCAGTAAGGCCCTTCTGTAGGATGTCCACATCATTTGGGGACTTGACTATGACTCCAAGTTTGCAGTCATCTGTGAACTTTGTTAGCCAGAGGCCTTCTGTCCATAACACCCTTACAAAGTTTGCTTAAATGTCTCAGTAAAGTCTCTTTTTAACTTCAGTTTGAAATTGAACATGTATTTTCTTTTTTTGTTTCTCTGTGAAATGCTTTAACCACATACGAATTCCATGGGTTACGCTTCTTTTCTTTTTCTTCTCATACACCCCCAAAAAACGATCCAGAACAAAACCAGTCTTAAAAACACTGTCACAAAAAAGAAGTTATGCACTTACCATAACATTTCATCTGTGCTGTCCATTTTCATTCTTCCTCAACATATGGGTTTGGATCCGATCCTGGGATCCAAATCAGACATTACCACAGCATATGATTACAAAAAAGCACGTGAGCCCCTTCCTTACCCATAATGCACCAATCCCTACCATACCTCAGGTCTTGTTTGCTGTTTTAGAAAGATAAAAGAACTAGTATAAATATTGTAGAAGAGCATACTGTATCTGAGGCTCAATATGAAGGGCAATGATGTTCTTATACAAATTTGTTCTGAATGTAATGATTTTATGTAGAGATTGAGAACAGGTAAATTGTCTGTTAAAGCCAATATGCCTTACAAAAAAAATACAAGGAATGGTGTGTAATTATTGTGGAGAAGTTGAAACAACAGAACATGTTTTTTCTGAATTGCTCAAGAATGGAAGAACTATGGGAAAAAGTATGTGAAGATAAGATACTGAAAGGTTTCAAACATGCTGAAGATATATGAATACAATAGAATATAGATGCTATGGCAATAAAAAACAAAAAGAGGTGAAAGAAAGTGATAAAAAATAGTTTTATGTTTTGCGGACAATATGGAATGAGAGACTGAATGAAACATTGAATGTGAAATTGGTATTCTCTGAAATTTTGAAGAAAATATATTTTTGGTCGTAGAACAAAGTTTGGGGGAATGATTAAGGTATATGGGACTGTATTATATCGTAGATGACAAATGTAAATAATTATAAATAATGTATAATATATAAGTAATGTGCATAAGTTGTGATAATCAACAAAGAACCCCTACTTGTTAGGAGAGTGCTTGTTTTGTTCCTAGCACATTGGCGACTGGGAGAACAGCACTCAGGGAGATCCAAAATGGCAGACAATACATAGGCAAACACTGGTGCAGTGTTTGAAGCTCTACAAGGTTGTGAGGAGCTGTTTCAGCAGAATTTGTTTAATTGGAATTAACTTTCAGAACAATGATGGATATGTTATTACAACCCTCCAGTTGGGAGGGTTGCTGGATGATATTTTGGGTGAATTGTTGTTACAAAGTAAACTAGAGAATGTAAAATATGTTTCATGGGATGAATTGTTAAATAAAATTCAATTAGAAGAATTGGAAACTATTTGAAAAGACGATTACCAGACAAAGAAATCATATGTTGAAACTGCACGGAAGTGATGAAAGATAAAAATCAAAAGAAATTTATGGTGAGAATTCAGAACAAAGAAGAAAAAGAAATGGAAAGGTATGATACTTGGGATAATTTAATGGTCCCATTGGGAGTGAAGACTCGGGATGTCAGAGCTTTTACTCATATTCATAAAGATACAATCTGATCTTGTGAAATTTCATTCTATCCTCAACATATGGGATTGGATCCAATCCTTGGATTCAACTCAGCTGTTAATATAGCTCGTAATCACCAAAAAGCTCTCAAGCCCTTTCCCTACCTATAATATACCAACCCTTAATATACCTCAGATCTTGTTTGTTGTTTTACAAAGGTAAAAAAACTAGCATAAAGACTGTAACAGAGCATACCATATCTGGGGCTCAATAAGAAGGACAATGATGTCCTTATACATACTCATTCTTCCAGAAATTCACTATGAAACACCATGGTTGGGGGTTGGAAGGTGGGGAGCTGAGGAAGAATGAAAATGGACAACACAGATGAAACAGTAGAAAACGGACAACACAGATGCAACAGTATGGTAAGTACATAACTTCTGATGTTGTCAATTTTCATTCTATCCTCAACATGTGGGACAGAGTTCCCAGCTAACTAAATTCCTGGGTGGACTCTAAGGAAGGATATTCCTGAGCACAGTTGAGCCAAAGGCTGCACTACCCCTTGAGACCAGATCCAATTTGTAATGAGTAATAAAGGTATGAGGATTAGCCCAAGTTTCAGCCGCACATACGTCATCCATGAAAGCCTTAGAAAGAAACACCAAAGAAGTTGCCAAGGACCTAGTGGAACAGGATTTTAAATGTCACTTGGTAAGGACAGACCCAACTTTTTGTCATAAAATTTTCTACACCATGCAAATCTTATCTTAATCGCATTTCTCTCTTAATTTCCCAAATCCTCCCATGGATAATATGTAATTATATTAATTTTATTATACAATAATTAAGCACTTTCAATAACATTACATAGTCCATATAACACTATATAGACTATATATTTTTTAGCACAATATTGGAATTAAGTACTTTTGAATTACATAAATGTTTTATGAACATTTTTTGGTAACTGGTATTTTACAGAGTATATTTCTCTTTAAATGCTTAGAATTTTTGTCGCCTTTTATTTGAATAGGGTATTTATCTGCTGAAGAAGTCCTGAATGTTATGGGATGAAATCGCTTAATTATTGCATAATAAAATGTTATTATTTATCCTTCTGGTCGTGGCTTTTCATCCGAGTGTGTGTGCCAAAATCTGCTTTATTATTTGGTTATAAGTTTTGGCCAAAGTGGTTTTCTCCTTTTTGTTTTCAAATTTGGTTTAATTATGTTCTTTCATTATATATGAATACCATTCTTTTCTTTCTCTATTTTTATATTCAATCTCCATAAAAATATTTTATTCTGATACTCTTTTGTATCTTTACAGAATATTTGCATCCTTTTGCTAAAGTTATTCTTTCCAGAAATTCTTATAGTTACCTTTCATAATGACATGTATTAAATTATTATGTTTTTCTTCTAATCCTACCAAAACTTTATAAAGATTTAGCAAAGCTGCATGGACAGTTGGGTTGATTAACACTAGTCCTTCATCTTCTTTAACATACAAAATCTCTCTTCTAATTGGATTTAGCCTGGATTCCCATATAAATGAAAATACAAAAGATAATAGCTCTCTTTAATACTTAGGCGGTATCATATAAACATCTAAATAAGTAATTTTAACCAAAAGAACAGAACTGAAGTACACTTTTTTATACGACAGTTTATATGACTTCCAAAACATACATATTTCTCTTAATTTCTGTATTATTTTCTGCCATTGCTTTTCTCTATGCATATATGTCACAGATCTTATCTATAACTTCATCATTAAATTTAATCCCTTCCATGTTATCAGTAGACCTAATTGTCTTTTTTTTTGTCCTTTTGTCTTTATTTATACATAATCCAAGCATTTTTAAATACTAATTTAATTTTCTGATTCCTTCTTCCATCCATTTCTTATTCTTCATAACTAAAATTGTATCATCTGCATAAGTAAGAATTACTGGAATTTTTATTTCTTCTGTCATTTTATCTCTTGCAATTTTCAACACTCTATTCATTTTGCCAACTACATTCATAACTAATAAAAATACAATGCTGCTTGCCAGACTTCCCTTCCTTATCCCACATTCTATTTTTATTTCTTCACTTAACCACCTATTTAATATCACTCTCATATTATTATTCTCATACACTCACATAAGTATTTTTAATATTTTGTCACTTATAGTGTAACCTCTTAATATGTCTCACAAAATACCATATTGTATTCTATAAAATGCTTTGCTTGCATCTTCTACCATAACTTGTTTCCACCCATTTTTTATAACATCATCTATTACCTCCCTCAATATCCATAATAAATCTTTACTTCCTTTTCCTTTCTTACTGAAAATCATACCATCAAGTAGTTTATCTACATTATTTCTAATATTTTCCCTAATACTCTCATAAATATCTTATAATCTGTATTATTCAATACTATTGGTCTCCAGTTTCTTATATCCTCTTTTTCCATATAAATTTCATAACCCCTAAACCTACTTCTTTTTCTACTATTCCTCTTTCTAACCATTCAATACTTCCACAAAATAATCTTTTTATCATTCTTCCATGTTATAACGCATGTAATACTCAATACCATCCATTCCCATTGCTTTTTCCATATTTAATTCCTTCCAAATTCCATTAAGTTCTCCTACACTTATATTTTCTTCCATATTCCTATTATCCACTTTACTTAATTTTGTAACTTTCCATTTCTGCCTTTCTTCTATATCCTTCTTTTTAAATGTGTTCTCTACATAATTCCTTATTACGTCAAATATTCTTTATTGCGTATTCACTCTCTCTCCTTCATTATTTTTCAATACCCTTATTACTGTCTCATTTTCTCTTATGATCTTATTTGAATATGGAGCTACCTCTTCTTTTTCCCCATGTAAAAAATATATTTGCTTATATCACATTTTTTTAATGCTCTCCTGATTCATTTCATACAGTAGATATAAAAAGTTTACACACCCCTGTTAAAATGCCAGGTTTTTGTGATATAAAAAAGGAGACCAGAATAAATAATTTCAGAACTTTTCCCACCTTTAATGTGACCTATAATCTGTACAATTTAATTGAAAAACAAACAAATCTATTAGGGGAAAAAATATAAAAAAATAAAAAACGTACAATACACTGGTTGCATAAGTGTGCACACCCTTAAACTAATACTTTGTTGTGTGTGGACTCTCTTAAACTAATACTTTGATGAAACACCTTTTGATTTAATTACAGCATTAAGCCTTCTTGGGTACACTCCTGCCACCAATTAAAGAGACTCAGATTAACCCCAAATAAAGTTCAGCTGTCCTAGTAGGATTTTCCTGACATTTACTTGGTTGCCTGCTACAACAAAAAGCCATGATTTGCAGAGAGCTTACAAAGCATCAAAGGGATCTCATTGTTGAAAGGTATCAGTCAGGAGAAGGGTACAAAAAAGTTTCCACAGCATTGGATATACCATGGAACACAGTGAAGACATTCATCAAAAAATTGAGAAAATATGGGACAACAGTGACGTTGCAAAGAACTGGATCTCCCTCCAAAATTGATGAAAAAAACAAGACAAAAACTGGTCAGGGAGGCTGCCAAGAGACCTACAGCAACATTGAAGGAGCTGCAGGAATTTCTGGCAAGTACTGGTTGTGTACTACATGTGAAAACAATCTCCCGTATTCTCCATATGTCTGGACTATGGGGTAGGGTTGCAAGACGGAAGCCTTTTCTTACACAGAAAAACATCCAGGCCTGGCTAAAATTTGCAAAACAATACATCATGTCTCCCAAAAGCATGTGGGAAAATGTGTTATGATCTGATAAGACCAAGGTTGAACTTTTTGGCCACAATTCCAAAAGGTACATTTGGCATATCACCAAAAGAACACCATCCCCAGGGTGAAGCATGGTGGTGGCAGTATCATGCATCATGCTTTGGGGTTGCTTTCTTCAGCTGGAACTCAAGGTGGATGGAATTATGAACAGTTTCAAATACCAGTCACTTTAATTTTATTTATTTATTTTACATTTGTTTACCGGGAAAGTCAGACTGGACACAAGTCCTTTTTCAGAGGAGGCCCGGGGAAAAATGCTCCACATATTACAAAGAAAAGATCTGACATAGTACAACTTGGTAGTTACAGAAGAGTGACATTTACATTTTCATATACAAGAAGTCATTTATGATACACAAATTAAGTAATAACACAAGATAAAGAAAAATAGATAAGTTTACACTGATTATGGGAAGATACCATTAAGCAGTCTGGTGGCGTCTGCTAGAAAGCTGAAGATGAAGAAGAATTTCACCTTTCAACATGACAGTGATTCCCAAGCATACATCCAAATCAGCAAAAGAATGGCTTCACCAGAAGAAAATTAAGGTTTTGGAATGGCCCAGCCAGAGCCCAGACCTAACTCCAATAGAAAATTTGTGGGGTGACCTGAAGAGGGCTGTGGATTTGGAGCACTTTTGCAAGGAAGAGTGGAGGAATGTTACCAAGTCAAGATGTGTTATGCTGATAGTCTCCCACCCAATACTGTAATTAAATCAAAAGGTGCTTCAACAAAGTATTAGTTTAAGGGTGTGCACACACAATTAGTTTAAGGGTGTGCACACTTATGCAACCAGCGTATTGTACTTTTTTTTATTTTTTTATATTCTTTATATTTTTCCCCTAACAGATTTGTTTGTTTTTCAATTCAATTGCACAGGTTATAGGTCACATTAAAGGAGGGAAAAGTCTGGAAATGATTTATTGTGGTCTCATTTTTTTATATCACAAAAACCTGGCATTTTAACAAGATGTGTAAACTTTTTATATCCACTGTATATTTTCTTCATCTTTTCATAAAAAATTATCTTATTTTCTAATACGTCTTTGTTCCTGTCTCAGTTGCCTATATTTTAGTTTTTCTTTCCTTTTCTTCATTAATCGAGGTTCAAAAAAAAAACTTTTTATACTTTTCTTTAAAACTTATCCACCAATTCATCCAATTTTCATAAAGAATTCTCATATTTACATGATCTTTCCATAACTGGTTGATTTCTTTTTTTATCTTCCTCATCTAAGTATTTTTCATTAAGTCTCTTAATTCCTTTACCTATTCTTATATATCCTTTTTCCAGCACTTCTACCCATATAGCTAGATGATCTGAAAAGCCTGTTTTCTTTACTAATCCATGTTTTACTTTCAAGATATCAGATATTACAAATTATACAATGTCTGACCATTAACATTCAAAAATGAGCACGCTGATTGGTCAGCCCAACCAGCATGCAAATTGTAAATCGAGCATATACCAATGGAAAATAGTCCGGTCACCTGGATACAAGAAAATACAAGGATAATCAGGTATGTTATGCAAAACTATAGAAACGTACCTGATTATCCTTATATTTTCTCAGTCCCATCTCTCCCATATAGGTCTCCCAATTTCATTTTTTTTTTATTTAAAAAAAAAAAAAACAAGCAATGGAGATTTTCTTTTCTCCGTTGCTTCCTTTACACAGCAGTTAACTACTGCATAACCGTGGGAATGTAAGTCCCAAACGCATGCGTAGTACATGAAGAAAGCTCAGGATGCCAGGGGAAAAAAGCGGAAGAGCAGCACGGTGCCATTATACAAGGACATTATTTAAGAAAAGTAAATTTTTTCTTAAATAATATTATTGTATAACAGCAATAACCCACAGATGGGTGTGGGTAATGCTGATTTACCCATACACAGCCGTGGGCTATTACTATAATAATCAATTTCTGTTTTTATCTAAGTCTGTTTATTATTCCATGTACATAACTTACACTTTCCATTATTTTGTATACCTTCCTAACATGACAGCCTTCTTTTCTTCTTTTTCTTAAATCACAGTTAAAATCTCTCACTAATATTATTTCCATCTTCAGTCCCACATAGTTTAGAATTTTTTTTAATATTATTTCTCTTTCTTTCATTGTAACTTATGCATATATAGCAATAATTCTATACTTGTCTTTCTTCCAACATATGTCTGTCACCATCATTCAACCTAATTCTACTATAGTGTAATCTAGAACTTTTACTGTTTCATTACATGACACTGTTATACCTAAACATGTATCTTTTCACATATTACAAATAATGTTTCTGCCCCATAATTCTTCCGTTTGTAACCTTTCTTCTTCTGTTAATATTCTCATATCTTCCAGTATAATTATGAGCATGTCAAGTGATGCGCACCACTGAAAAACACCTATTCTTCTTTTAATATTCTTCATACTATTAACATTTATAGCTAAGATTTTCAGCTTCCTTTACCCTTTACTTTTTTATTTTCTTTCACAACTATACTCTTAAACTTTATTTTTCTATCTTTCACCCTTTCCCCTATAGAATTCATTTTACCTCTCACCACTCCCCAGTTTACATAATCATCCTCACTTGTTTCCTGTATCACTTCTTCCCCTTCATTATTTTCATTTTCTTCAGCTATTGTTTCTTTATTATTTTCTTGAATATAAATTTAGTCTTCATACTCTTCTTCTACACTCCTACCTAAATTATAGACACATTATTGTGTTTGCTCTTGCTCTTTAGCTTCTAAATGTCCTTCACAGTCCACCCATGCACGTCCGGTTTTCCCACATTTTTTAAATATCATATCATACTTCTTAGCTTCATGCCCCACCTTTCCACAAATAAAACATTTTCTTTTATCGCAGTTACTAATCATAAGGTCATATTTTTCACACAAAAAACATATTTTTGGTTGCCCTCTACATTTAAGATAATATCTATTTCCTTCCACATTTATCATAATTGGAATATGTACAATGTTTTCATTTTCTATTTTCAAAATCATTCCCCAATCCCATCCCCCAGTCCATAAAGCTCTGTCATTGTAAATTTTTGTAATATCTATCACTTTTCTACATACAGTCTTTAAATACTCCTTTAGTACTTCTTTCTCAACTTCAGCTCAAAATTGCACAATAAACTTTTATCTCTAAATACAAATTCCAAGGATTGCAGTCTTTCTTAGCTTAAATTTCTCCATATACTGTCCTGTCTTAAACAAAATATCGGAATATGCCTCTTTATTAATATGAATTAATATATGTTAAAAGCTCTTACCTCTTTTAATGAAGTACTAAAAGCTGCAAGCAGTGTCCCAAACCTCATACCTTTTAAGCTCTTTTTTTCTTTACTACTCACTCTTGCCACAAATTTTCTTCACAGATTTTCTTCTTGCCATCTGTCTCCCTTCTTCTGCTTGCTTTTCTCCTTCCTTAACCTTTTGAGCATATGACTTTTTCTTTATATTTCTTTCACCTCTTCCTCCTCCTCCTGTATTTTGTCCATGATTTTCTCCCACAAAGCTGCCATCTCACTCTTTGTTTCACTCTGGCTCAACATTTCTTTTAAGTAGACATCCAAGAACCTTCTTACTGGAGGGTTGTAATAATGCATGCTTGTTATACTCTGCTATCTCCCTCGAATAACCTTTCCTGGAACAAACACTCTGAATCTTGCGAGGGTCCGACAACCCTCTTTTCCTTCTCCTCTTTCACCTCTCTCTCTTTTCTAACACTATAAGTAATTTTTCCACTCCTTCTGGTAGTTTTTCCTTCTGCTAATGAAGTCTTTCACAAAGCCTCTGCTACTTCCACACTTACACTTTCCTTCTTCCACTGTATTCCGAGTTTTACTACTTCAAGCACAGTCATCATATTCCTCCTGCTTCCCTGAGATACCTACGCACCCAGACTGGAAGCAAGAACCTGGATGCTCCACCACCAATAGCACCTCTGTATGCTAATGGGTAAGGGAAACTGCCTGATGCCCTCACCTAATTTCTCCTAGTAGTATAAATATGACATCTGGTCTCCTCTCTGAAAACAGATTACTACGCTAGTGGGACTAACTAGATCAGCAAAGTATAAATAAATAAATTAAGTTATCCACAGACCAACATTTAACAGGTTCCGGCGTGTAGATCGCGAGACAAATGCCAGCGAGCTACAACGCCGAAAGCAGAAGGCCGCAGCACCACTAGATTGTAGAGCAGTTCGGCCGAAAGATAGATACGCTGTGGGAATCCACGCAGATAGAAAAAGGGTCAAAAGGAGACATTCCCTAACGTAAATAAGTGGCTGTTTCCTGACAGTGGAAACAGCCACGCTAGACAAGCGACCGGCAGGACAAGTGGTGAAGAGGGTCCAAACACTTAAAGAAAGACAAAGCAGCTTACCTGTAGCCCCACAAGCATACAAAACCCCCAAACACAACCCATACAGTACACCTCGTTGTGGGAAGCTGTCGGACAGAAAATGCCAAAGAAGCTGAAGCTGTAGCTGAGTGATACCCTTGTACATGTGTACCATACACAAGTCACAACACCACAAGCATCCCTTCCCATACACCCCAACCGTACATTTTCCGCAGACTACCTGGAGTTCTTCAGAATATGTTTGGCCCATACTGAAAACTATTGTGGCTGTCTGGCAGAGTAGTGGCAAAGCAATGTGTGTAGGAGTTAGAAAAAAATGACAGACATTTAGAGTTTCAGACTTCACACTTCAGAATATTCATGCTAATGCACAACCTGTTATCCTATCCACTGTTCAAGTTTGTAAAAGCAGAATGTGACCCTATGTGTACCACTAGTGGTATGGCACTGTCCAGACTACTTACTCTAAGAGGCTGAGAGGTATGCCTGCAACAGAAAGACACTGTCCTGCCAGAGCCACCCTAGTGCAGTGGCAGATGGAAGCATGTCAACTGTAGCAATCACAGACCACCTACCCAACAGTGCAAAAGCAACCACACAAGAAGGGAACACAGACACAAAGGGGAGGGAAAGTATGAATGGGACACAAAACAGTATCAACCCACCTCCAGGTCCACAGCAAGGCAGCATGTCTATAATGTGGGGGTTGCCAAACCCATCCAATGGTTGTTGCAGCTGGGGTACGCACATATGCAGAGGCATGTAGGCAGAAAAGTGTGCTACACAGGGAGACATCCCTATGTAATCTCTGTCACTGAACCTGAGACTGGTCCCCACACACTGATTGGCCAACAGCAATAGCTGGGTCTTAAAGGGGACTTGTGCAGTACATGCAGAACCAGTAGTGTATTCAAGCTGGGAGACTCCTGCTGGACTACATTCACTTGTAAATTCCATGGCTGTGTGAAGTGCACGTAGAGAATCCCTAGCAGGACAGGTAGTACAAGCAAGGTGGTGTGCATACTGCTGCAAAGGGCCACTTTGGCAAACAGCGCTTATTCAGAAGGGTACAACACAAAGTGTTGTACAGCAACATACCTAAAGTCTGATAGTGGCCTGTACCGAAGTTGTGTCTACCTTCTGTTCCCTGCAACACTAGATGTGATGGATACCAAGAGGCCATCTACAAGTAGTTTTACCATGATGGAATCTGTGTACCTCTATAGCCCTGATCAGCTTGGCAACAGATACAGCACAGTGCCCAGCCAACGGGGCAAACCAATGCTGGTAGTGGAGGGATATCTCTAACATTTAGGGCTTGATGCACCCCTAAACGGTACTGGGCATGTATTCCGCAGAGATTGAAGGCCTGCAGAGGTCATGCCATCACTGTTTGCCACGATGAGGGGGAAGAACTGCTGAAATCACTGCCACACCAGCAAGGCCCAGATGCAACAACAGCCCAAGTGGCTACACTGCGAGCAGAACTAAGGTAGAGGGCAGTAATCGGCAATGAACTGCCCAGTCTGGTAATGCAGAGTGTCCTAGGCACAGCAGATGACAATGTACTATAAGAGATGCCTTGCCATGCCACCTTGCATCATAGCATCACCAAGGTACGACAGAGGGCACGGGCATCCATGTCCACACCTCCAGGAACACTTGCAGATATCGATGTCAGCCAGTATCCACTCCAAATGCTGGTAGTGGAGGGATATCTCTAACATTTAGGGCTTGATGCACCCCTAAACGGTACTGGGCATGTATTCCGCGGAGATTGAAGGCCTGCAGAGGTCATGCCATCACTGTTTGCCAGGATGAGGGGGAAGAACTGCTGAAATCACTGCCACACCAGCACGGCCCAGATGCAACAACAGCCCAAGTGGCTACACTGCGAGCAGAACTAAGGCAGAGGGCAGTAATCGGCAATGAACTGCCCAGTCCGGTAATGCAGAGTGTCCTAGGCACAGCAGATGACAATGTACTACAAGAGATGCCTTGCCATGCCACCCTGCATCCTAGCATCACCAAGGTACGACAGAGGGCACGGGCATCCATGTCCACACCTCCAGCAACACTTGCAGATATCGATGTCAGCCAGTTTCCACTCCATAGTGGCAGCTTTATCCTCCGCAGAAAGTCTGATATGGATGGGACTGATTCCTTGATTCCTTGGTTCTACTAACTATAGCACAGAATCTGGCAGATTTGTGCAAGTCAGACAACATTCTTGGGGATGGCACCTTCCCAACACAAGCTGATATTTGCTGTCAGCTGTATCCGTTACATGGATGTATTGGCACCCCCACCTCAGCAAAGATTGTCCCCCTGGTGTACTGTCTCATGACATGGAAATCAGAGTCTGCATACAACAATATGTGGGAGATACTGAAGGGTATGGCTGCAAATCAGGGATGCACCTTGGCTCCACAGTACATTATGACTGATTTTGAGAATGCAGCGATTCGTGCCATCCGAAAAACATTCCCTAAGAGTATTCTGAAGGAGTGCCTATTCCATTTTGCACAGATCATTTGGCGCCAGTTCCAGCATCACCACCTTGTGGCCCTCTATGGTACGGACACTGCTTTTTCAATAGCCATCCGCAAGCTGATTGCGTTGGCATTCCTACCACTGGAAGATGTTATCCCCACATTTCTGGACATTGTGGCTACCTTACCTGACTGTGCAAAGCCTATAGGTGTATTTCTGGACCATCATTATGTGTGTGGCCAACCACAGAAGTATGCATCCCGCTGCTCAGCACAGCAATGCCTGCCATCTTCCTACCCTTTTAAGTTTTGGAATGTGTGTGATGTCTCTGACATGGACTTCCCGCAGACTAATAACCAGGTGGAGGCATGGCATCGTTGGCTGAAGGTGTTACTTGGACACCCTACAGTGCAGTTGTCCAAACTTCTGTCTATTCTGCAACAGGAACAGAACCTGACAGATACCCGAAGGGAGTCACTTTTGAGGGGGATGCCTGTGACACCGCGAGGAAGGCTATTATTGTAAGGGAGTGTCGCCTAAAGCACATCTTGCAACATAAGTGTGACTACAGTAATGTGCAGGATTTCCTACGTGCTGTGGCACATTTCTACAAGTTGTGAATATATTTAGGTTTAGTACACACCAGGCACTACACACATCACTTTATATGTCGTGTTAATAAAGGCTTTGCCCACAGCACACGGGTTTCACAGTACCACTTTCATGCCCACTTGGCATTCTGTGATGGCCACATGTGCGACTGACAGTCGCACATGTTGGCTTCTGGGGGGGT